>NC_133326.1:14809752-14980842 GCF_042186555.1 Aquarana catesbeiana
TGATCCATCTGTTAATACAGATGACTGAATCACCCCCCCCCCCCCCCCCCCCCCCCCCCCCCCCCCCGTTAGTAAGTGTTCCCAGTATATCATTGCTTGTGGTCTGCACTATGTCCATTACTATACCGCACACCAGTTAAACTGGGATCTGATGGTGGAGTACATTTTCTGCATTAACCCTGCAATTGCTGGATGGTGTCTAGCAGACTCCCAGTGTTATTAGTTACTACAAGTGACCCTGAGTATTATCTCATGAATCAGCTAATACAAATAGCTGTGTAATCTCCAACGTTACTATTTATTATATAGCACACCAGATACACTGGGATCTCCGTGTATAAGGATGGATGGATGGATGGATGGATGGATGGATAGTGGAGTATATTAACCCTGCCATGTCGGATGATGTCTACAAGACTCCCAGTGTCATTAGTTACTATACCTGAATAATCTCCAAAGGTACTATTTATTATATAGCACACCAGATACGCTGGGATCTCTCTGTATAAGGATGGATTGATGGATGGATGGATGGATGGCGGAGTGCATTTTCTGCATTAACCCTGCCATTGCTGGATGGTGTCTAGTAGACTCCCAGTATTACTACAAATGACCCTGAGTGATATTTCATGAACCAGCTAATACAAACAGCCAAGTAATCTCCAAAGTAGTTACTATTTATTATATAGCACACCAGATACACTGGATCTCCCTGTATAAGGATGGATGGATGGATGGATGGATGGATAGTGGAGCACATTAACCCTGCCATTGTCAGATGGTATCTACAAGACTCCCAGTGTCATTAGTTACTATACCTGAATAATCTCCAAAGTTACTATTTATTATATAGCACACCAGATAAACTAGGATGGATGGATCAGATGGATGGATGGATGGATGGATGGATGGATGGTGGAGTATTTTTTCTCTGCATTGACCCTGCAATCGCTGGATAGTGTCTGTCAGAGTCCCAGTGTTATTATAGTTTCTACAAATGAATCTAATATTCCATTAATCATCAGTTAATATAAATGACTGAGTAATCTCCAATAAACCAGAAGTTGATAAAATAATACTACAATGAATGAACCTCCAATTACTAGCAGTGACCCTGAGAACACCCCCATGATATTAATATAATGACCCCGATCAGTTATTTCCTGACACCCAGTTAGTAGGTGTCCCCATTGCTCCTGTGTTCTGCACTCCATGGATGGATGGATGATGGATGATGGATAGATGATGGATGGATGGATGGATGGATGGATGGATGGATGGGAGGATGATGGATGGATGGATGGGAGGATGATGGATGGATGGATGGATGGATGGATGATGGATGGATGGTGGATGAATGATGGATGGATGGATGGATGGATGAATGATGGATGGATGATGGATGGATGGATGATGGGTGGATGATGGATGGATGGATGATGGATAGATGATGGATGGATGGATGATGGATAGATGATGGATGGATGGATGATGGATAGATGATGGATGGATGGGAGGATGATGGATGGATGGATGGATGGATGGAGGAATGGATGATAGATGATGGATGGATGGATGGATGGATGGATGGATGGATGGATGGATGATGGATGGATGGATGATGGATGGATGATGGATGGATGGATGATGGATAGATGATGGATGGATGGGAGGATGATGGATGGATGGATGGATGGATGGATGGAGGAATGGATGATAGATGATGGATGGATGGATGGATGGATGGATGGATGGATGATGGATGGATGGATGATGGATGGATGATGGATGGATGGATGATGGATGGATGATGGATGGATGGATGATGGATAGATGATGGATGGATGGATGATGGATAGATGATGGATGGATGGGAGGATGATGGATGGATGGATGGATGGATGGAGGAATGGATGATAGATGATGGATGGATGATGGATGGATGGATGATGGATGGATGATGGATGGATGGATGATGGATAGATGATGGATGGATGGGAGGATGATGGATGGATGGATGGATGGAGGAATGGATGATAGATGATGGATGGATGGATGGATGGATGGATGGATGGATGGATGGATGGATGATGGATGGATGGATGATGGATGGATGATGGATGGATGGATGATGGATAGATGATGGATGGATGGATGATGGATAGATGATGGATGGATGGATGATGGATAGATGATGGATGGATGGGAGGATGATGGATGGATGGATGGATGGATGGAGGAATGGATGATAGATGATGGATGGATGGATGGATGGAGGAATGGATGATAGATGATGGATGGATGATGGATGGATGGATGATGGATGGATGATGGATGGATGGATGATGGATAGATGATGGATGGATGGGAGGATGATGGATGGATGGATGGATGGATGAGGGATGGATGGATGGATGATGGAGTAGGTGTTCTGCAATAACCCCGCACACAGACTCCCGGTGTCATTTAACCCCTCCAGCCCCGATGCTCCGCCCGGTTCCATCCTCTATATAGCAGAGCGCTGTGTATGAGCGGAGCAGAGCCGTCCTGTACGGCAGGCTGACCGGTTCCCTCAATGGTCGGGCGGCTCCGCATTGGAAGCTCCGCACAGCCCCGGAACCGTCCGCACAGCCCGGGCACTACTGACTCATCACCGGGGAGGAGGAGGGGGAGGGGGGAGCCTGGACCGGCACATGGAGGAGGGGAGAGGGAGGCTGTGTTCGTCCTCCTCCGTACAATGACTGGTGTGAAGGACCGGTGCAGGACTGTCCCATCTCTCACAAGGACTTTCTTCTAAGGCATGCATGCTCCATGCGGACATCTTTATTGGCTCTCCTTGTAGTTTTCCCTACGCGACGGCTGCAGGCAGCGCTACAAGCCAGGAGGAGAGCTTCGATAGCGGGAGCCCAGTTGGTCCCCGACTTATTTGGGACTCTTCTGCTGCTGAAACACAAGAGGTAAGTGGCACCCCCCCTATTATTCCGACACTGAGACTCCTTACCCCCCAATTGTGTAACCCTGTCCTGGCTGGACAAGCCTGCAATGCAGAATTGTGCTTGCCAGGGAAATAGCATGTAATGGGCAGTCTGGAAGGGGTTAAATTAGCGGGTGACTTTTTTGGGGGGGCTCACCCCAGTAGGAACTAGGCTGAAGTCTATAGGAGTAACTGGGACATCACCTACAAGGTGCAGCACGCCCAAATCAATTGTCGGGTGATCTTTATATATCCCCATTATAGCCATGGGTGCCATTAATCCAGACAGCCCCCATGGCCTGTAAGCCTTCTTGTAGCCCATTGTCCTTTTGAGGGGTCATCCCAGCAAGAACTAGGCTGAAGTCTATGGGAGTAACTGGGACATCACCTACAAGGTGCAGCACCTCCATATTAATTGTCGGGAGATTTTTGTATATCCCTATTAATAGCAATGGGTGCCATTAATCCAGACACCCCCCAGGGCCTAAACCCATTGCCTCCTTGTAGCCCATTGTCTTATTGGGGGGGGGGGGGGTTATCCCAGTAAGAACTAGGCTAAAGTCTATGTGAGTAACTGGGACATCACCTACAAGGTGCAGCACCTCCATATGAATTGACTGGTGATTTTTCTACTACCCTAATAATAGCAATGGGTGCCATTAATCCAGCCAGCCCCCAGGGTCTACAAGCCCATTGCCTTCTTATAGCCCATTGTCCCTTTGAGGGGTAATCCCAGAAAGAACTAGGCTGAAGTCTATGGGAGTAACAGGGACATTACCCACAAGGTGCAGCACCTCCCTATGAACTGGGTGATTTTTATATATCCCTATTAATAGCAGGTACGATTGATCCAATAAGCCCCCATGGCCTGTAAGCCCATTGCCTTCTTGTAGCCTATTGTCTTCTGGGGGGGGGGGGGGGTGACCCCAGCAAGAACTAGGCTGAAGTCTATAGGGGTAACAGGGACATTACCTACAGGGTGCACCACCTCCAAATTAATTGTCGGGTGATTTTTTATATATGTCTAATAATTGCAATGGGTACCATTAATCCAGCCAGGGCCTGTAAACCTATTGCCTTCCTGTAGCCCATTGTCTTCTTGGGGGGGGGGGGGGGGTCATCCCAGCAAGAACTAGGCTGAAGTCTATGGGAGTAACTGGGATATCACTTACAAGGTGCAGCACCTCCATATTAAGTTGTGATTTTTGTATATCCCTATTAATTGCAATGTCCAGTGCGTGCCATTAATCCAGCTAGCCCCCCGGGGCCTGTAAGCCCATTGCCTTCTTGTAGTACATTGGTCTGACTTATTTCTGTAGACAGCAGGCTTGTTGTCAGCAAGTGCACAGTGTCCTATTGCTTCCCATAGCCTTGACTTTCCCTATAGACAAGGCAGCAGCACAAAGTTCTTGTTTGTTATATAAGGTGTGGGGGCATTGCAGACAAATGCTGATTGTCTGCAGTCTTTAGTCCATGGTGAGTTCAGACCAGTATTGGAAACCCCCCAGCTAGACATGAGCTAGACATGAGCATTCACCATGTTACAGTATTATAGTCTTTAATCACTTGCCTGGCCATGCATGACTTTGTGCAATCCCCTGGCAGGACAAGCAGGTGCCTAATGCAGCATTTAGGGGGCCAGATATAGCAGACCCCTGTGGGGGTCTGCAGACTTTCTTCCTTGTTTTCTTTGCACCCTTGGTCTGTGTCTTTTCTGCTGCACTGACATCCTATTTTAGTGATTATTTATGACTTATGAGCATGTAAGGACAAGGAGCAGGATATATTTAGCTCTGCAATAAGAATTTACAATTCTAATTGTAACCTGGGTGTGTGTATAGAAATGCTGTATAATCAGCCTCATAAAGCAGAGATCCTATGAAGTGTTATTGCAAAGAAGTGCTGCACGCTGCTCTGCATTTCGCTCCTGTAGGTATGCCCATCTCCCATATGTTTGTCTGCATGCATTTCTCCCAGCCAGCCAGGCCATGTGTAAATGGAGCTGTTCTGTTGACATTTGCTATCCAATCTCTTCAAATATTAGTCATTTTTTTTGTCTTGCACAAATGGCAAGGCTTGCGTCCGATAGCATTTTGGTCTTTTGAAGTTAGACTCTGGGATGTTGGCGTTTTTTCCTTCCTTTTGCCATTTGCAGAAATAAAGTGATTTTTCTATAGCGGAGAGCCAGCAGCAGCCATGTATTTGTCTCAGGGCTCTGTCTGGCTCGCTCAGAGTACTTGAATTAACTGATAAACATTTATCTTAGTAGGTTCTGTACAAGCCTCCAAAGTCTTCTGGAAAGCTCACGGCCTTTCAGTCTTTTTATTTTTCTTGCTTGTTATTTTTTAAATTATTGCAAAGTTTTCCTGCCGCAGGGATACTGATCCATTCATCTAATGATCTTGATTACATCAGATTCTTTATGCAGCAATTAAATCTTGGTGATTGTGTAACATTAAAGTCTTCCAAACCCCTCCATCATACTCAAAGCCTGAAGAAGGGGGGAGATCTTTGAGGCCCCCGAAACATGTTGGTTGTTTTATGCTGTCTCTTTGTGAGCAAATATCAATATTAAAAGCTTTTGGACTCTTGGATTTTTTTTGTTTGGTACTCTCATTTGACTTTGTGAACATGGATCTGTCTCTGGGCACCCCTCAAAGTATGATACACTTATATCTTTGTAGGCAAAGTCACCTGGAAAGCTTGCATCCTTACAGTTTTTTTTTCTTGCTTGTTTTAGAAATATTGCAAAGTTGTCCTGCTGCAAGGATACTGATCCATTGATCTCGGTAACATCAGATTCTGATATATATAATAAACCTATATCTCAATAGGAAAAGTCTCCTGGAAATCTTGCATCCTTATGCCGCGTAGACACGAGCGGACTTTACAGCAGATTTGGTCCGGCGGACCGGAGTCCGTCGGACAATTCGATCGTGTGACCTTTTTTTTTCTCAAAAGTTGGACAGACCTAGAAATGAAACATGTTTCAAGTCTTTCCGACGGACTCGAGTCCGGTCGAAAAGTCCGCTCGTCTGTATGCTAGTCCGATGGACAAAAACTGACGCTAGGACAGCTATTGGCTACTGGCTATGAACTACCTTGTTTTAGTCCGGTTGTACGTCATCACGTACAAATCCATCGGACTTTGGTTGATCGTGTGTAGGCAAGTCCGTTCATTTGGAAAGTCCGTTGAAAAGTCCGCCCGTGTGTACGCGGCATTACAGCTTTTTTTTTTCTTGCATGTGTTAGAATTGTTGAGTGCTTGAATTAAATGATAAACCTATATCTTAGTAGTAAAAGGCTCATGGAAAGCTTGCATCCTTATGTTTTTTTTTTCTTGCATGTTTTACCAATATTGCAAAGTTGTCTTGCTACAAGGATACTGATCCATTGATCTTGGTTACTTTGGATTCTTTATGCAGCAATTAAATCTTGGTGATTGTGTAACATAAGAGTCTTCCAATCCCCTCCATCATACTCAAACCCTGAAGAAGGGGGGAGATATTTGATCCCCCGAAACACATTGGCCATTTTGTGTTGTCTTTTTTTTTTTTTTTTTTTTTTAGCAAACATCAACATTAAAAGCTTTTGAATTTTATGTTTGGTACTCTCATTGGATTTTGTGAACTTTGTTCTGTCTTAAGGCGCTCTCAGAGCCCTTGAATTAAATGATAAAACAATATTTAGTAGGAAAAGTCTCCTGGAAAACTTGCATCTTTACAGCTTTTTTTTCTTGCATGTGCTAGAATTATTGAGTGTTTGAATAAAATGATAAACCCATATCTTAGTAGGAAAAGGCTCATAGAAAGCTTGCATCCTTATGTTTTTTTCTTGCATGTTTTAGAAATATTGCAAAGTTGTCCTGCTGCAAGGATGCTGATCCATTGATCTAATGCCCTTGGTTTATTTGCATTCTTCATGCAGCAATTCAATCTTGGTGATTGTGTAACTTTAGAGTCTTCCAATCCCCTCCATCATATCAAACCCTGAAGCGCACGGTAGATATTTGAATGGAATTGAGAGAAATTCTGGACAGCCGCACTCCAAAAAAATAGCCTTTATTCGTCAAGAAAAATCAAAAATACACGTCACAGCAGAACGGACAGAAGAGCTGACGCGTTTCCCACTATCAAACAGTGCTTAAAGTGGTTGTAAACCCTTTACAACCACTTTAACCTACAGGTAAGCCTAGATTAAGGCTTACCTGTAGGAGCTTGAAATATCTCCCAGACCTGCACGGTCTAGGAGATATTTGCAAATCGCCGTAGGGCGATTTCTTCTGCGCACGCACCTGAGTTAGAAAGGGCACGCTGTGCCGTTTCTAGCTCGGGTCATGCCGTTAAAAGTGGCTCTCGCGCACATGTGCGGGAGTGATATCACGGGACTCCGACCAGTCACAGAGCCGGAGTTTGCGGCCCCGGAAGGAAGAGGGGTGAAGAATGGACGCTCGCTACTAGCGAGGAAGACGGGGACATTGCGGGCTTCTCCTGCAGGTAAGTGTCACATAATGGGCTACCATTATGCTTTACCTTTGCAGGGAAACAAAGAGGAAGTAACACCCCTCAGGGTTTACTTCCTCTTTAATCATAGCTATGATTAAGCACTGTTTGATAGTGGGAAACGCGTCAGTACTTCTGTCCGTTCTGCTGTGGCGTGTATTTTTGCTTTTCCTTGACGAATAAAGGCTATTTTTTGGAGTGCGGCTGTCCAGAATTTCTCTCAATTCCATTGCTATATGCATTGCCAGCACCTGTGGCTTCTAAACTAGAGGAGAGGTTCATTCCAATTAGATCTACCTGGAGCGGTGATATCCCTTTCTCTGTAGATATTTGAACCCTTGAAACGCGTTGGTCGTTTTGTGGTGCAGTTCTTGTGAGCAAATAAGGATATTAAAAGCGCTTGCCGTCTCGGACCTTCTGTTTGGCACTCTCTTTGGACTTTTGAGAACATGGATCTGTCTCAGGGTGTGTTCAGAGTACTTGAATTAAATAAAAAACCTATATCTCAATAGGAAAAGTCTCCTGAAAATCTTGCATCCTTACGGCTTTTTTTTTTCCTTGCATGTGTTAGAATTGTTGAGTGTTTGAATTAAATGATAAACCTATATCTTAGTAGGAAAAAGGCTCATGGAAAGCTTGCATCCTTATGTTTTTTTTTCTTGCATGTTTTACAAATATTGCAAAGTTGTCTTGCTACAAGGATACTGATCCATTGATCTTGGTTACATTGGATTCTTTATGCAGCAATTAAATCTTGGTGATTGTGTAGGAGGCTTCCAATCCCCTCCATCATACTCAAACCCTGAAGAAGGGGGGGAGATCCTTAACCCCTCCGAAACACGTTGGTTGTTTTGTGTTGTCTCCTTGTGAGAAATATTATATTAAAAGCTTTTGGACTCTCGGATCTTCTGTTTGGCACTCTTATTGGACTTTGTGAACATGGATCTGTCTCAGGGCACACCTCCGAGTATGATAAACCTATATCTTAGTAGGCAAAGTCACTTGGAAAGCTTTCATACTTATAGTTTTTATCTTGCTTGTTTTAGAAATATTGCAAAGTTGTCCTGCTGCTGATGCTCATCGATTGATCCACTGATCTTAGTTAAATGTTTATGCAGCAACCTTGGTGTTTTGTAACTTTCGAGCTTTCCCGAACACCCTCCCCCCCCCAATCAAACTCAAACCCTGAAGAAGGGGGAGATTTTTGAGCCACCGAAACGTGTCAATATTGCAAAGTTGTCCTGCAGCAAGGATGCTGATCCAATGAGCCACTGATCTTAGTTATATGTTTATGCAGCAATTACTTTCAAACATTTTCCATTCAGATGGCATCAAGAATAGATAAATGTATAGGACATCAATAAAAAAAAAATCACAACTGAGTGGCCAGGGAAATAAAAAAAAAACTCGGGCACATGTTTAAAGGGCTGGTCTGCCCAACAGTGTGACAATGGGGGAGGGGAAATAAGACCCTGGGAGAAGACCCCACCGTAAAAACCATCGGCCGCGCTCAGGGAAATGTAGCAAAATTATCAACAACAAGCATGTTAGAAGCCCTGAGTGTGGGGATAGGTTTTCTAGGGCTGCTTCTATGGTGCACGTCTCAATACAGCTTAAAGAGGAACTGTAGTCTGCTTACATGATTTGTAATAAAAATATCTTTGCCATTCTGAAGCTTCCCTCCAACCACTTTGCATATTATTTTATATATACTCTGTGATTCTGTACTTGCCAAATATGCTGCAGAAATCTCCCTCCACTGAGTCTGGCTGCAGCCATTTTAACTGTGGGCAGCTGAAGCTGCTGCCTGTTCACTTCCTGGATTTACACTGAGGCACACCTCCAGCCAGGGCTCGACTGGGACAAAAATTTGGCCCTGGACTTCATCCAGATCGGACCACTTTAATTTTGAGTGTCCCCATCAGCACCCCCTTCACATCAGAATGGTCCCCATCAGTACCCCATTACATCAGAGTGGTCCCCATCAGCACCCCATTACATCAGAGTGGTCCCCATCAGCACCCCATTACATCAGAGTGGTCCCCATCAGCACCCCATTACATCAGAGTGGTCCCCATCAGCACCCCATTACATCAGAGTGGTCCCCATCAGCACCCATTACATCAGAGCGGTCCCCATCAGCACCCCATTACATCAGAGTGGTCCCCATCAGCACCCCATTACATCAGAGTGGTCCCCATCAGCACCCATTACATCAGAGCGGTCCCCATCAGCACCCCATTACATCAGAGTGGTCCCCATCAGCACCCCATTACATCAGAGTGGTCCCCATCAGCACCCATTACATCAGAGTGGTCCCCATCAGCACCCCATTACATCAGAGTGGTCCCAATTAACACCTCATTACATCAGAGTGGTCCCCATCAGCACCCATTACATCACAGTGGTCCCCATCAGCACCCCATTACATCAGAGTGGTCCCCATCAGCACCCCCTTACATCAGAGTGGTCCCCATCAGCACCCCATTACATCAGAGTGGTCCCCATCAGCACCCCCTTACATCAGAGTGGTCCCCATCAGCACCCCATTACATCAGAGTGGTCCCCATCAGTGTCCTCTTACATCAGGTGTCATCCCTCTCCTCCCCATCCCAAGTGTGCTCTCCAGAATGAAGGCAGCTTCTCTTCCTCTCTCCAGTCATGTGATAGGGGGAGAGAGGAAGGAAAGTCTGCCGGCTGTCTATCTCCCCCTGCAGGTTGGAGGGAGCAGAAAGCCTAATCCAAACTCCAGCAAGTGTTGGCTTGGTGATAGGAATGAAATAGTGATCATTTCTATCAGTGAGGAGCAGCTCCGGGACTGCGCCTGACCGGCCCACTGAGCCATTGGCCCACCGGTAGTCCCGATGGCCAGTACATGCCTGCCTCCAGCTCTCATTGGCCCTCTTATGGCTCACCCCCCTCCCTTCCTTGCAAACGCTCACAAGAGTGAGAGAGAGAGAGAGAGAGAGAGAGAGAGAGAGCTGTGCATGATGTCATAATCCTAGGCTAATGACCAAACAAGAAACAGGAAGTGGGCTGTATAAGAGATTTACTGGCAGAAAAAAAATGTTTTACTATCCAAAGTTAAAACAACAACAACAACAAGGGCAGAAGATTTAATAGATGGAAAGATGAATAAATGACTGAAGTTCTCCTTTAAATCCCAGTATATATGACCATGAGGAAGGAGCCAATGTATGTAGCCACTCCCCCCCCCCCATCAAACTCAAACCATGAAGAAGGGGGGGATCTTTGAGCCCCCGAAATGCATTCAATGTTTTTTTGTTGTCTGCTTGTGAGCAAATATCGATATTAAAAGCTTTTGGACTCTCTGACCCTCAGTTTAGCACTCTCTTTGGACTTTGTGAACAAGGGTCTGTCTCAGGGAGCACTCAGAGTGCTTGAAGTAAATAATAAACCTGGTAGACAAAGGCTCATGGAAAGCTTGCATCCTTTCAATTTTTTCTTGCATGTTTTACAAATATTGCAAAGTTGTCTTTCTGCAAGACTGCTGATCCATAGAGCCACCAATACTGGTTACAAGATTCTTTATGCAACAATTAAAGTGTATCTAAGTGTATCTTACAAATACAGTAAAACCTTGGATTACGAGTATAATTCGTTCCAGAAACATGTTGTAATCCAAAGCACTTGTATATCAAAGCATTTTTTTTTTACAGAGTATAAAAGAGAAGAGAGGCACCTCTAAGTGTAGCAATAAGTTGCTAAATGTTGTACCTTCATTAAATGTAACTATATTGCTACACTTAGAGGCTCCTCTCTTCTTTTTTATACTCAGTTGTGACATGACACTACTCTTATATCAACCCATCGCTTGTATATCAAGGCAAAATTTATTAAAACATTTTGCTTGTCTTGCAAAACGCTCTCAAACCAAAGGTTTTACTGTAAAGTGTATCTAAAACCCAAAACAAAACTGTAATATATTGCAGCTTATCAATCATAGAGGTGTTGGCTGTATTTATTTTCTGTTTTTAGTTGTTTTCCTTTATTTTTGCCTTTTGATCCAGTCCGTAACACACTTCTTATTTTAAAGGAGTTGTAAAGTCTCTTTGTTTTTCACCTTAAAGGATATGTAAAGGTTCCTTATAAAAAAACTAAAAACAAAATAAACAAACAAACATATCATACCTCCTCTGTGCAGTTGGTTTTGCACAGAGGGGCTCCGATCCTCCTCTTCTGGGGTCCCTCAGCAGCTCCTCCTCTTCTCGAGTGCCCCGTTGAAGAGCTGCTCTCCCTCGGGACACCCGTGCGGGCGCGCTCACGTCTCCTGCTGCTGCGTCCATTGACACAGACAGCAGGACTCGGCCCCCGGCTCCTGCGTCATTGGATTTAATTGACAGCAGTGGGAGCCAATGGCTGCGCTGCTATCAATATATCCAATCAGGACACGAGACATCGGCTGGAGCTCGTCCCCGTCGCTGGAAATACAAGGTTCGGGGCTTTTTTTCAGCGGGAAGAGGGGGAACACAGTTCCCTCCTGGACTGACTGTATGTAATGGTAAGGGGTGTTGGGGTGTGCTGCAGGGTGTTGATGCTCACTGCCGGGGGATCTATTCTAGCTGGAGGGGATATATTTTTGCAGGGCGGGTCTATTGTTGCTAAGGAGGTCTATTGTTGCTGGTGGGGGACCTATTGCTGCTGGGGGTGGGTCTTATGTTGCTGGGGGGTCAGTTGTTGCTAAAAGAGATCTACTGTTGGGGGGAGGGGTGTATTGATGATGGCTTCTGGAGAGTCTATTAATGCTGGCTGTGCGGAGATCTGTTGATTCTGCCGGGAGTCTATTGTTGCTGGGGGGGGGGGGGATTTTGTTGTTGGTTGCTCCATTGCTGTTAGGGGGATCTATTGTTGCTGGCTGCAGGGGATCTATTTTACTGCTTTTCTTGATATCATTACCAAATTCTATACAAATTACTTAGCAACACAAAATGATACTTGGTTCTGTATTGTCTAAAAGGGGCGGTACTGGGAGGTGGGTAGGGGATGGAACCAAGGGATGATGCTCGGAGGTGGGTAGGGACGGAGAAAAGGGGTGACTCAGAAAGGGGGAGCACCTATTGTCTGAGAAAAAAAGCCCTGGGTAAAAGGGGGGCTCGGGGGGGGGGGGGGGTGCTCTGCATCACAGGAGGTTTTTCACCTTAATGCATAAAATGACCCTCATGGGTTTACAACCCCTTTAATGCATTCTATGCTGGAACTGCCCCCAGAGCCCCTCCCCCTTTTTTCTTACCTGAGCCCATCTGTTCCAGCGACAAGCACGAGCCCAGCAGCTCCAGCCCCCTGTCTCTGTCCTCAATGGATAGATTGATAGCAGCAGGAGCCAATTTTCAATTTTTTTTATAGAATATGTTTTATAGCAGAAAGTAAAAAATATTGTTTTTTTGTTTTTGTTTTTTTTTGAATTGTCTGTCTTTTTCTGTTTATAAGGCAAAAAATAAAAACCGCAGAGGTGATCAAATACAACTAAAAGAAAGCTCTATTTGTGGGAAAAAAGGACATCAATTTTATTTGGGTACAGCGTCGCACAACCGGGCTATTGTCATTTAAAGTAACGCAGTGGCGTTTCGCAAAAAATGGCCTGGTCATGAAGGGGGTGGGGGGTAAATCTTCCGGAGCTGAAGTGGTAAAAAAAAATAATAATACAAAGTTGTAATCCTGGAAGGATGCTCGGTCCTAAAAAGGAGGATATTTGGAAATAATGTTTGTGCATGAATAGCTTTTTTTATTCCTTTATGTTTATCAAAGTTTTCGGGAAACCTTTGGAAGTGAAAGCTTTTAATTATGACCGTCAGAGTTCTTTTAGAAACTGTTCATGCGCTGTTCTATTTTTAACCCCTTCTGCACGTGCTCGGCCTGGCTGCTCCTTTATGTGAAAAGAGTCACAAGATTGAAGAGGGGCACTATTTTATTTTTCTCTGACAGATATATGGAAATCTGCTGGTTAGCACTATTGTTATTTTTTAATGTTCCATTTGCTACATTATTTAATCTGTGCCATGTACAGTAGTTGTGGATTATTGCAACGGTCTCCAGAACTAGCATCTTTTTTTTTTCTATTTTGGCCACATTGGGCAAAGAAAGTGATAATTGTATCTGCTAAAGAAAAGGTGCAATTTAATTTGTAATGTATATTTTATTCAAACAAAGTAATAAAAGCAGCAGTTATCAGGTGGCACACTCGTGAAAATGTGCAAAGTCATCTGTGAAATATCAGCTCTTGGTTTTTGCAGTTTCAGCACGTGGGAAAGACGATTGGAAGATATATTTACAGAGATGACGTTGAGATTTGTAATTGTTTCTGCATGAAAAAAAAAAAAAGCTCAATAGACAGGGTGTACCAAAAGTCTCCATACACAGGAAAAATTAAGAAACTCGTATTATATTTTATATTTTTAATAGTTTTTATATTTATATACTTGCATAACAACTTTGTGGGAACAGTTTGGGATGGCCCCTTCCTGTTCCAACATGACTGCCCACCAGTGCACAAAGCAAGGTCCATAAAGACATGGATGAGCGAGTTTGGGGTGGAGGAACTTGACTGGCCTGCACAGAGTCCTGATCTCAACCCGATAGAACACCTTTGGGATGAATTAGAGCGGAGACTGCGAGCCAGGCCTTCTCATCCAACATCAGTGCCTGACCTCACAAATGCTCTTCTGGAAGAATGGTCAAACATTCCCATAGACACACTCCTAAACCTTGTGGACGGCCTTCCCGGAAGAGTTGAAGCTGTTATAGTTCTAAAGGGTGGGACAACTCAATATTGAACCCTACGGACTAAGACTGGGATGCCATTAACCACTTGACCACTGGGCACTTAAACCCCCTTCCTAACCAGACCAATTTTCAGCTTTCGGTGCTCTCACACTTTGAATGACAATTACTCAGTCATATAACACTGTACCCATATGAAATTGTTGTCCTTTTTTTCACACAAATAGAGCTTTCTTTTAGTGGTATTTAATAATCGCCGGGTTTTTTATTTTTTGCGCTATAAATCAAAAAAGTCTGAAAATTCAATTAAAAAAAAAAAAAATTCTTTGTTTTTGTTAAAATTTATTTCAGAGTATTGGTAGAGTTTTGCAGAGTATTGACAGAGTATTGCACAGTGTTGCAGAGTATTGGCAGAGTATTGCACATTGTTGCAGAGTATTGGCAGAGTATTGCACATTGTTGCAGAGTATTGCACAGTGTTGCAGAGTATTGACAGAGTATTGCACATTGTTGCAGAGTATTGGCAGAGTATTGCACATTGTTGCAGAGTATTGACAGAGTATTGCACAGTGTTGCAGAGTATTGGCAGAGTATTGCACATTGTTGCAGAGTATTGCACAGTGTTGCAGAGTATTGCACAGTGTTGCAGAGTATTGACAGAGTATTGCACATTGTTGCAGAGTATTGGCAGAGTATTGCACAGTGTTGCAGAGTATTGGCAGAGTATTGCACAGTGTTGCAGAGTATTGGCAGAGTATTGCACAGTGTTGCAGAGTATTGGCAGAGTATTGCACAGTGTTGCAGAGTATTGGCAGAGTATTGCACAGTGTTGCAGAGTATTGGCAGAGTATTGCACAGTGTTGCAGAGTATTGCACAGTGTTGCAGAGTATTGGCAGAGTATTGCACAGTGTTGCAGAGTATTGCACAGTGTTGCAGAGTATTGGCAGAGTATTGCACAGTGTTGCAGAGTATTGCACAGTGTTGCAGAGTATTGCACATTGTTGCAGAGTATTGCACAGTGTTGCAGAGTATTGGCAGAGTATTGCACAGTGTTGCAGAGTATTGGCAGAGTATTGCACAGTGTTGCAGAGTATTGGCAGAGTATTGCACAGTGTTGCAGAGTATTGCACAATGTTGCAGAGTATTGCACAGTGTTGCAGATTATTGACACTGAGCAGCTCTGTGGGCACTAAACATCCAGCCCACAGAACTGCTGCAATCTCTCCCCCTCTCCCCTCGCACTGTACTGATCGGTACACAGAGGGGAGAGAGGAACCGGCGTCATGACGTGATGCCGGTTTGTTTACATGTGATCGCTCTGTCATTTGACGGAACTATCACATGGTAAACGGCCGCTATCAGCGGCTATTTACCATGATCCGTGGACCCGGCGGTCACGGATGTTCCCGGGTGCGCGCCCCAGGGGGCGCGCAGGAGCAACATTCTGGAAGGACGTCCCACGGATGTCCACCCAGAATAAGCCAACCGCGCTGTAGCTGTCTTTCGGCTATGGCCCGGTCGACAAGTGGTTGTAAACCGCTGGGTGCTTTTTTTTTTTTTTAGACCTGCAAGGTAAAGGCATAATGTGCTAGTATGCATCGCATACAAGCACATTATGTGAAACTTACCTGAAAACGAAACGTTCTAGCGATGTGATCTCATCACTGAAGGCCGCTTCCATCTTCACCCATCTTCCTTCCGGGTCCGCGGACTCCGGATGTGTGACTGGCTGGAGCCGCGATGACATCACTCCCGTGCATGCGCGGGGAACTGTCATTTACAGGACAGGATTCTGAAAGAACAGCCCGGGTGTGGCTATTCCTTCAGAGCGCATGCACTGATGATGTAATTGACTGCTTGTTTAGTAAATATATTTACAGTACCTACAGGTAAGCCTTATTATATGAATACCTATAGGTAGAAGAACAAGACTGAGGTTTACAACCACTTTAAAGTTCATATGTGTGTAAAGTTAGGTGTCCCAATACTTTTGACAATATAGTGTATATATATCTAGATATATACATATAGATAGATAGATAGATAGATAGATAGATAGATAGATAGATAGATAGATAGCATCCTTTCCTTCAAGGCAACACACATCTCATGAATAATGGTCCTGGTGCAAAGCAGTGAATGGACTATACCCAACCTCCGTCTCTCTCTCTCCCCCCTCCTCCTCTTCTCTCCTCCTCTCTCTTCCCATCTCCCTCCTCTCTCTCTCTCCTCTCTCCCCTCCATCCCCCTCTCTCTCAATCTCCTCTCTCTCTTTCTCCCCCTCTCTTCACTCTCTTTCTTTTCTCTCTCCAGGTTTTTCTCTCCTCTCTCTCTCTCTTCCCCCTCTCCTCTCTCTCCCCTCTATCCTCCTCTCTCTCCTCCCCCTCTCGTTCCTCTCTCCAGCTTTCTCTCTCCTCTCTTTCCCCATCTTTCTCTTTCTCCCCCCCCCCCCTCCTCTCTCCCCTCTCTCTTTCTCACCCTCTCTTCTCTCTCTCTCTCCTCTCTCCAGCTTTCTCTCTCCTCTATCACCTCTCCCCCCATCTCTCTCTCTCTCTCTCTCTCTTTCTCTCTCCCCCCTCTCTTTCTCTCTCTCTCTTTCTCTCTCTCTCTCTTTCTCTCTCCCCCCTCTCTTTCTCTCTCTCTCTCTCTCTCTCTCTCTCTCTCTCTCTCTCCCCCCTCTGTCTGTCTGTCTCTCTATTTTCTCCCCCGTGGGTCTCTCTCCCCCCCATCTTCCCCCTCTTTCTCCCCCCCCCCCCCTCTCTCTCCCCCGTCTCCCCCCTCTTTCTCTCCCCCCCCCCTCTGTGTGTGTCTCTCTCCCCCCCCCCTCTCTAATATTAGATGAGCCAGGATAGATGATCATCCACTCAGATCAGTAGATAAAGTCATCATGTTAGGCTCTCACCTAGGAACTCCATCAGGCTAATGTACTAAAGGAATTATTTTGTTTCCACCAGCTTGTGTTCACTTTCAAATATCCATTTGGTTTCAAGGAAATGTCTTCTATTTGGCTTCCCCTGGATTGCAATGTATTTGCATTTGATTAGTGAAGGAATGACTTCTGTAGAATATCTTCTTATCTGATTACATTCACTTTATTCCAAAACCCCTGATAAAAATTCCTCTATCTACACCCATTAGTATGAGGAGCAGCGGGGGGAACGTTCCGTACACTTTGGGGTTGATTTACTAAAGACAAATATACTGTGCACTTTACAAAGTGCATTTTCTCCAGGACTTAGTAAATGAGGGAGCGTCACTTTGAAAAGATCGCCCAATCACTTGCAAGGAAAATAAAAAAGAAAAAAGCATATTTGCTTGCACAAGATTGGATGATAAAAGTCAGCGGAGCTTCTGCTCCTTTACTAAGCTCTGAAGCAGCTTCTCTTTACACAGTGCACAGTCTATTTGCCTTCAGTAAATCATCCCCATTGTGTTCTGCCGCTCCCCGCCGGCAGAACACAATGATTACTGTTATCAGCTAACAGCTCCAGCCGCCAGCAGTAATCACTTGTAAAGAATTCCACAGACTGGTTGTACTGAAGCCAATTGATGGTCCCTGCTGGGACGCTGAAATGGAATCCATCTAAGGCCGGCTTAAAGTGTTACTAAACCCACAACAGTAAAATCAGTCTGTATATACAGTAAAGCATGCTTGTTATACTCACTGTGGAACCTAAGGGGTTAATCATCTGCATTGTGTAAAAAGGCTGTTTGATCCTGTCTTCTCTGATCCTCTCCTTCTTCCACTGTCCCCAATATATCTCCTGATAGTACAGATGCTAGGGGACAAGCTGCACATGCTCAGTTTGGTGTCTATTGTTAGAGAGTTTTTTTTTTTTCTTGGCAGGGTGCATGTGATCAGCACAGGGCCAATCAGCATTGTCCAGACAGAGAGTCAGGGGTCCTGTATCCTCATAGGACAATCAAGGGAGAATGAAAACTCCTCCTACAAGCTTTAACCAGACACTGATAGAAGTCACATGACTGCTACACAATGGTATCAAAAGTATTGGGACACCTGCCTTTACACTCACATGAACTTTAATGGCATCCCAGTCTTAGTCCGTAGGGTTCAATATTGAGTTGGTCTGTCCTTTGCAGCTATAACAGCTTCAACTCTTCTGGGAAGGCCGTCCACAAGGTTTAGGAGGGTGTCTATGGGAATGTTTGACCATTCTTCCAGAAGCGCATTTGTGAGGTCAGGCACTGATGTTGGACGAGAAGGCCTGGCTCACAGTCCCCAAAGGTGTTCTATTGGGTTGAGGTCAGGACTCTGTGCAGGCCAGTCAAGTTCCTCCACCCCAAACTCACTCATCCATGTCTTTATGGACCTTGCTTTGTGCACTGGTGTGCAGTCATGTTGGAACAAGAAGGGGCCGTCCCCAAACTGTTCCCACAAAGTTGGGAGCATGAAATTGTCCAAAATGTCTTCCCACAGTTGAAGCGCCACCCCCACACAGTTAGCAAGCACTCCCTAGGAACACATTTAACCCTTTGCCCCCTTTAACCCCTGATGTTAACCCCTTCCCTGCCAATGTCATTAGTACAGTGACAGTGCATATTTTTTTTCATCACTGATCACTGTATTAGTGTCACTGGTCCCCAAAACAGTGTCAAAAGTGTCACTTAGTGTCATTTTGTCGGATGCAATGTCGCAGTCCCACTTAAAAACGCTGATCACCGCCATTACTAGTAAAAAAATTAAAAAATTCCAAAAAAAATCCCATAGTTTGTAGATGCTATAACGTTTGCGCAAACCAATCAATATACACTTATTGAGATTTTCTTTTTTTTTTTTTTACCAAAAACATGTAGCAGAATACAAATTGGACTAAACTGATGGAGATTTTTTTTTTTTATTGGATATGTTTTATAGCAGGAAGTAAAAAAAAAAAAAATTTTTTTTTTTCAAAATAGTTTTTTTTGTTTATAGCAAAAAAAAAACAAAAAACACACCAAATACCACCAAAAGAAAACTCTTATTTGTGGGAAAAAAAGGACATCAATTGTATTTGGGTACAACATCGTATGATTGCACAATTGTCAGATAACCACTCGCCGACCGCCGATATACGTCAGCACAGTGGCAGCGGTGGGCAAATGGGTGTACCTGTACGTCCCCTTTAATTGGCGGGGCTACCAGGCGCGCGCGTGTGCCTGTCGCCTACAGCGCGACGTCGCCTGCGGGTTCGGCGGACTCGATGTCTGCTGGTCTCCCGCTGATCGTGTCACGGAGCCTCAGAATGGGGAAGTGTCTATGTAAACAAGGCATTTTCCCTGTTCTGCCTAATGACATGACAAAGACCTGTCATCGGGAGCAGTGATCGTCGTCATGTGAGTTGGAGCCCCCCCCCCCCAGTTAGAATCACTCCCTAGGACACACTTAACCCCTTCATCACCCCCTAGTGGTTAACCCCTTCCCTGCCAGTGTCATTTACACAGTAATCAATGCATTTTTATAGCACTGATCACTGTATAAATGCCAATGGTCCCAAAATAGTGTCAAAAGTGTCCGATAATGTCTGCCATAATGTCGCAGTCCCGGTAAAAAATCGCAGATCGCCACCATTACTAAGAAAAAAAAAATGAATAATAAAAATGCCATAAATCTATCCCCTATTTTGTAGACGCTATAACTTTTGCGCAAACCAATCAATATACGCTTATTGCGATTTTTTTTTTTACCAAAAATATGTAGAAGAATACATATCGGCCTAAACTGAGGAAAAACATAGTTTTTTTTTAGGGGATATTTATTATATCAAAAAGTAAAAAATATTGCGTTTTTTTTCAAAATTGTTGCTCAATTTTTTGTTTATAGCGCAAAAAAATAAAAACCGCAGAGGTGATCAAATACCACCAAAAGAAAGCTCTATTTGTGGGGAAAACAAAGGAGGTCAATTTTGTTTGGGTACAACGTCGCACGACCGCGCAATTGTCAGTTAAAGCGACGCAGTGCCGAATCGCAAAAAGTGCCTCTGGTCAAGGAAGGGGGTAAAATCTTCCTGGTTAAAATAACGCAGTGCCGTATTGCAAAAAAATGGCCTGGTCATGAAGAGGTGAAGGGGCTGAAGTGGTTAAACTTTATCTGTAGCTCTTCATATGTCTTTTTATTTTATTTTTTTTGTATCTTTTATGGCTTTTTGCAGCATCCAGATTGATAAATGTTGCAACATTTGTATCCCCCTTGCTCCGCTTTCCTATGGATGGTTGTAATGCTGACAAAGCTCTTTGTGACTCGGATAATATATAATATACTGTAATGCTTCACACCATAGAAATATGTTGCAGATAATGAAATGTTTAAATGTCGCTCCCTTGCTGCATCTTCCGCTCACCGCCGCTGTAAGTTTACGTTTTTTTTTTTTAGTTTTTTTTTTTTCCCCGCTGTGATCTGGACGCAGACGATGGATGACCTCAAGCCATTTTCTTTTCCTGCGAGGTCTCCCTGCGTCTGACTCCACAACTTGTTGCCGGTGGGAGCCGCGCTCCGAAGAAGACGTATGAATCTGACTTGCTCTGAGAACAATTAACCTTCTTTTTTTTATTTTTCTCCCCCCCCTCCCCCAACACATGCAGAGCGCCTTTCCCTGCGCTAAGGCCACATCTATTCACCGGTGACCCACAATGCATTTCACGCCGAGGTGTTCCATTTTCCTCCGGCAGTCAATGGGGCGCCCATCCATCACGGTGGTTCCTTCGCCCCCCCCCCGGGGGGGGACAACCTTTCCCAGCTGGGTCGGTAGTTATAGAGCGAGGCAAAGTGGTGTCACTTAGCATTGCTGATCCCATTTGTTCTGCGCTAAGAAGAATGGACTGTCACCGGGGCCCGCTCTCTCCCTTTGGCCTCAGAGAAGCGATAAGACAGGAGAACGAGGGGAATTTGGATTATTTAAAAGTCGTTCATTGATAAACGAGGCACGTTGACATCCTGGAGCGCGCCGCTTTGCAGGGAGGGAGGAACGAAAAAAGTCTACAGCGTTGGCTACTGATGAAGTTGGGGTGCCAGGGTGTGCTAAATTGAATCCAGGCCATAGGTGACCACCCCTGACGGGCTTCTGCCCCCCCCCCCCATCTGCCATGGAAAGTCATGTTTCACAGTTTGGCAGCAGCTTGCGGCCTGGGCTAGCACCGCGTCTGCTGGCTACCGGGGGGAAAGAGAGAGAGAGAGGGCCAGGTGTGGAGTGCAGAGGAACGTGATCTCATTAGATATTCCAGAATGAGGGAAGCCAAATGCTGCTCACTGACGGGCAGACAGGGAAAGCAATGCGAGGTTTGTTCTCCAGTCCGTATTCAGCATGGAGGCAGCAATGACATCTCTACAGCTGTGCCCAGCAGACACTCCGCTGAACCACTGCAAACTTGGTGGAGGACGAGGCCTTTGTGAGGGCGAGTTGTCATCGGGCCCCTTCTATTCTATTCCACCACCCGAATGTTTTATTTATTTTTTGTCTCATTTATTATTTTTATAATATTAGTAGTGGCAACTTATGGATGCAATGCCAAACTTTCTATTACAGAAATTACTATTCCTTTCTATTACAGTGATTTTTATTATTAAAAAAGAAATAATACTTACCTTGATATTGTACAGAAACACTATTCCTTTCTATTACAGTGATTTTTTTTATTAAAAAAGAAATAATACTTACCTCGATATTGTACAGAAACATAGGCGTAGACACAGGGTGTGCCAGGTGTGCCTGGGCACACCCTAATCACCCCAAGCGGTGCAGATTCCCCTGCTTTCTGGCACCCCCTGTCTGCTGTTTCAGAATGGAGAGCAGGGGAAGGGGGCCGGTGAATATTTAATTTACCGGTCCCTTCCTTTTATGAATGAACACAGTGAGTGATCTGTGCTGATCACTCCTGTGTTCATTCTTAACTGAGGAATGGTAAACTATGTTTACTATGCTTCGGTTTGTGAATGAACAGGAAGCTGCTCAGTACACAGCACTTTCCATCCATTCACTGCCCTGTGCGTTTGAGACTGCAGAGAAAGGGACTGAGGAATCTCTGTTCCCAGTCCCTTTCTCTGTCTCAAAAGTGAGATGTCAGGGGTCCTTGATATTTCTCTAAAGCCCCCCCAATGAGGCTCCTAAAAAAAATAGTTAAAAAATAATAAAAATAATAATGTAAAAATAATTTTTTAAAAAAATTGTAAAAAAAATAATAAAAAATAATAACAATAAAAAAACTACTGACACTACATATGTGTGCTCTGGGGTGCACACCCTTATGCAATGTACAGAAAGCATAGCTTCCAACTGACCTTGATTTCGAGGGACGTTCCCTGATTTGGCGGGACTGTCTCTGATTTGGAGCAATGTCCCTCTGTCCCTCTTTCCTCCTCATTTGTCCCTCATTTTGCTCTGATCTATATAGTTGTATATAAAATTCGCTTTTTATCTAAAAGTTATCAAAAAGTGTTTCCCAGCGCTAAACCTTTCATCCAATTTCTAAATTGCTGCATTTGTACATTTTAAAAGCCAATATAAAGGAATAGTAGTGGTTAAAAAAATGCCCTTGTGGATTTAATTAACCTTTTTTTGGTTAATTCTCCTTTAAGGGGGTGTGGCAGGGGGCGTGTCCTATGCCTACATACATTTGCCAGTAGGTGTCCCTCATTCCCATCTCAAAATGTTGGGAGGTATGCAGAAAGATCCCTTACATCCTCTTTTGAAAGCCTTCCACCAACATTCTCACCTTCTCCCTTCTCTGGGTGCCTCCTTAGCAGTGGCGGCTGGTGCTCAATTTTTTGGTTGGTGGCCTCCGCAGCCAGCCACCCCCCCTCCCAGCCAGCCAACCACCCCCCACCTCCGTCGCCTGCTCGGTCGCCACTTTGTTCGCCCGTCAGGCCCCCCCGCCAGCCCTGGACTTACCCCATCCAGGTTGCAGCTTCAGCAGCTCCCCTCCCCCACGTCTCCTTCCAAGTCCCAGCATTCGCTTCTCCTTCCTGCCAATCATCACTTAGGACTCGCAGCCAATCGGGTCTTAGGACTCCCGGGCCAATCGGGTCTCAGGACCCGCTTCCTGATTGGCCCAGGAGGAGAAACAGGAAGACATTAGCGAATATTAATTCGCTATTGTCACACAACTTTTTGAAGCCAATCATATCACGTGCTTCAAAAAAACAAACAAAAAAAACAAAACATTGAAATCCATGCGCCCGGTGCTCTGCATGTAGATTAGGGGCCGGGCGCATGGATTAGGGGGGAGGCGCCCAATATGAGTGGCCGCTACTGCTCCTTAGAAAGCTGGGTGCTTAAAGAGGAGCTCCAGGCTGGGTGAAAAAAATTAAAAGTCAGCTGCTACAAATACTGCAGCTGTTGACTTTTAATATATGGACACTTACCTGTCCAGGGAGCCCGCGATGTCGGCACCCCAGCCGATCTTCAGATCGACTCCCGGGTGCCATTCCTGTTAAGGGAACCAGGCAGTGAAGCCTTTCGGCTTCACTGCTGGTTCCCCACTGCGCATGCATGAAGCGCGCTGTGCTTTCTAATTGGCCCGGCAGCGGGGGAAGGAGGAGGGGGGCCGAACCTCTGGGAGATCGGGCCGCGGCCCGTCTCTTGGAAGTGGGGAAGGGGACCTGTCAAAAACGGGTCCCCTATCCCTCCTCCCCCCTGAAAGGTGCCAAATGTGGCACTGGAGGGGGGGGAGGAAGCATATAAGCGGAAGTTCCACTTTTGGGTGGATCTCCGCTTTAAAAGGCATCCATGCATGTGGGCTCTCAAGCCGGGCTGTGTGTCCCTATAGAGCAATTTGGCGGGTTAGCCTTTGTTATGGGGGCGGAGTGTTTTTTTTTTTTCTTATATTGGGTCTGGGTGTGGCGGGCATCGTGATTGACGATGGATCTACATCGGGGGGACATTGTTTTTTCACTTTTTTAATAAAGGAATTGTCAAAAACTGCCTCCTGTATTTATTTATTGTTGAAATTTTTTTTGGTAAATGAGTAAGGGTACAATGTACATGGTGGGGTCAGGATCTGGGGGCCGAGCCTATGAGACTCGGCTGATCACAGATCGGAGTAAGGGGCTGATCCCGGCTTCTTACCCCTTGATCAGCTGTCAGCCAATGACAGCTGATCATGTGATGTAAACAGAAAAGCGGCAATCGTTTTTTTTTCTCTCACACTATCAGCGTGAGGGGAAAAAAATGCCGATCACCGGCTTTTGTCAGAAGGACATCGGTACCTCACACAGAGACCCACGGCTGCCTCATCTGTACTCACCGGTGCCACCTGACAGTTCCACCCACCAATGCCACCTACCAGTGCCCAACAGTGCCACCTATAAATGCCCACCAGTGCTGCCAATCAATGCCCACCAGTGCCTCATCATCAGTGCCACCGATCAGTGCTGCCTATCAGTGTCACCTACCAGTGCCCATCAGTACCACCCATCAGTGATCATCAGTGCCTATCAGTGCCACCTATTAGTGCCCTTCAGTGCCACCTGTCAGTGCCCATTAGTGTCACCCATCAGTGCTACCTATCAGTGCCTATCAGTGCCGCCTATCAGTGCCACCTATTAGTGCCCTTCAGTGCCACCTGTCAGTGCCCATAAGTGTCACCCATCAGTGCCACCTATCAGTGTCAGTGCCCATTAGTATCACCCATCAGTGCCACCTATCAGTGCCCATCAGTGCAGCTTTATCAGCGCACATCAATGAAGGAGAAAAATTACCTGTTTTCAAAATTTTATAACAAACTATGAAACTTTTTTTTTCCAAAATTTTCTGTCTTTTTTTTTTTTTTTTTTTTAGCAAAAAAGAAAAAAAAAAACAGCAGTGATTAAATACCACCAAAAGAAAGCTCTATTATTTGTGTGAAAAAAATGATAAAAACGCCACATGGTTACAGTGTAGCATGACCGCGCAATTGTCATTCAAACAGTGACAGAGCTGAAAACTGACCCGGGCAGGAAGGGGGTGTAAGTGCCCGGGTAAGCAAGGGGTTAATGAAGAGAGAAGAGAAGACATCGGCACACTTGTTATGCACAGAATATTTGAAGACTTCATATTGCTGCGTATTTTGTACCAATGACTGGCAGGAAGTGAATTGATCGATGTACATCATTCTCAATCAATTCTCCGCTGTCCTCCAACACAGGAAATCTCACAAATGTTTTTGCTTCCTATATTTTGCCGATAATATATGCAAAAAAAAAAAGGGGGGCTTTAGGCATTTCGCGGTCAGATTGTTGTTGGCGCGCAATCAGAAACATCCTGTCTGTGAGCCATCTGGTGGGTTTATATTGTACAGCGCTGCGCAAACTGTTGGCGCTATATAAATTCTGCACGATATTAATATTTGCATATCATATCATCATAAAGTGACAGTTATTTTCAGTTCAATTCAATAAGAAAACTGCAGTCACATGGCTAAAATTAAAGTGGCAGAAGGTTTATTATCTGCATGTATAAAAAAAAACCTTCAGTGTGCAGCAGCCCCCCCCCCCCTCCAACACTTACCCGAGCCCCATCTCTATCCACGAGAGACTCGGCTGTCCTCCTGATTGGCTGAGATACACAAGGGGCGCCATTGGCTCCCACTGCTGACACTCAAAATCTCTGAGCCAATAAGGAGAGAGAGGGGGCGGGGGGCTCAGCTCGGGTGCCCCTGTAGCAAGCTGCTTGCTGTGGGGGACACTCGGCAGGGGGGAGGGCATAGCTCCCAACTGTCCCAAATTTCGCGGGACTGTCCCTGATTGGGAGCAATGTCCCTCTGTCCCTCATTCCTCCTCATTTGTCCCTCATTTTGGTCTGATCCATATTTAGTTGTATATAAAATGCACTTTTTATCTATAAAAAAGTGTTTTCCAGCACTAAACATTTCATCTGACTTCTAAATTGCTGCATTTGTTAATTCCCGAAGCCGATATAAAGGAATAGTAGTGGTAAAAAAAAGCACTTGTGGATTGAACCATTCTTGTTTTTTTTTGTACAATTCTCCTTTAAGGGGGCGTGGCCAGGGGTGTGTCCTATGCCTGCATACTTTACTGATAGGTGTCCCTCATTCCCATCTCAAAAAGTTGGCAGGTGTGAGGGAGGGGCCAGGAGTGCCGACGAGGGACACGAAAAAGAGGAGGATCGGGGCTGCTCTGTGCAAAACCATTACACAGAGCAGGTAAGTATAAGGCTCGATTCACATCTATGCACGTTGCTTTTGAGTGTTTCTGCAGTGCTTTTTGCGGTGCTTGCAGCGTTTTTACCGCGTTTTGCATATTTTTTTTTTTTTTACAGTTTTTTTTTACACAGTGGTTGCTTAGCAACCAGCTATATACAGTGTAAAAAAAGAAATAAAAAAAAAACGCAAAAACGCAGCAAAAACGCTGCATTTTGCATTAAAAAAGGTCCCCGACCCTTTCCAAAAACGCAGAGGCACACAAATGCATTGATGTGAACATGTTCCATAGGAACCCATGTTAAAAAATTCTCCATGCATTTCTTGGAAAATGAAAAATGCATCAAAAAAAGCGTTAGTGTGAATGAAGCCTAACATATACATACAACATGTATTTCCTGTACGTTGTTTCCTCTTCCTGGGTCTGGGTCGTGCCGCTGGAGACCCGCTCCCACTGTGATTGGACACAGCGGGAGCCAATCAGCCGGTCACCCGCGATCGTTCATAGGAGAAGGTAGAACGAGGCAATATTCATCTATTGTTCTAGTTGATTAAATACCACCAAAAGAAAGCTCTATTTGTGGGGAAAAAAAAGACGTCAATTTTATCTGGGTACAACGTCGCATGACCGCGCAATTTGTAAAAAAATGGCCTGATCATTAAGGGGGTAAAACCTCCTGGGGCTGAAGTGGTTAATCACTCGACCTCCGGACGATTTACCCCCCCCCATGACCAGGCCATTTTTTGCGATAAGGCACTGCGTTACTTCAACTGACAATTGCGCGGTCGTGCGACGCTGTACCCAAATAAAATGGACGTGCTTTTTTTGAACACCTCGGTGGTTTTTATTTTTTGCGCTATAAATTAAAAAAAAGACAATTAAAAAAAAAAAAACAATATTTTTTACTTTTTGCTATAAAACACATCCAATTAAAAAAAATTTAAAAAATCAAATTTCTTCATAAATTTAGGCCAAAATAAATTTATGCTACATGTTTTTGGTAAAAAAATAATCCCAATTAGGGTATATTGATTGGTTTTTGCAAAAGTTATAACATCTACAAACTATGGGATATTTGTAGTTATTTTTTTTTTTACTAGTAATTGCGGCGATCAGAAACTTAGAGCAGGACTGCAACATTGCGGCGGACAAATCAGACACTTTGTGGGAACCAGTGACCCTAATACAGGGATCAGTGCTGAAAATATGCACTGTCACTGTAACTAATGACACTGGCTGGGAAGGGGTTAACATCAGGGGGCGATCAAAGGGTTAAATGTGTGCCTAGGTTGTGCTTACGCACTCTGGGAGGAGGTGCTTTGACAAGGGGAAGGCAGAGATCCGTGTTCCTGCCATGCAGAGACACAGGATCAATACCTTCCCTACTGACAGAACGACAATCTGCCTTGTTTACATAGGCAGTAGACATCAGGAATTCGTTTTTTTTATTCCGAATTAGTTTTTTTTTTTTTTAACGAATTTCGACAAATTAGTTAGTTCGGAAATATCCGAATTAACGAAAACCTATTTAACAAATTTTTCCGAATATTCAGAAATTCAAATATTTGGAAATACGAAAATTCAAAAGAACGTAAATCCGAAAATAAGAACAAATATCCGAAAACCCGAAGATTTCAAAAATCTGAAATAATAACTAACTAATAATAACTTAACTATTACTAAACTATTAAATTATAGGTATTGGAATTTCATGTCAAATTTGGCTGTTAGTGAACGTAACAAATACGAATTTATCCGAAGTTAAGAATTTTCCGAAATAACGAATGCCGCATCTAAACTAATAGAACGTAACAAATTACTTTTTTTATTAATATTATTATGATTTATTAATTTGTTCCGTTCCATTTGTTTAGAAGCGGCATTCGTTTTTTCGGATAATTCAAAAACTAAGTTTGTATTCGTTACGTTCACTAACAGCTAAATTTGTAAGGGAATTCCAATACCTCTAATTTAATAGTTAGTTATTATTAGTTAGTTATTTTGAATTTTTTGGATTTTTGGGTTCTTTCTTATTTTCGATTTTCGAATTTTTGAATTTCCGAATTTCAGAATTTTCGAATTTCAGAATTTTCGAATTTCAGAATTTTTTAATTTTCGAATTTCAGAATTTTCGAATTTCTGAATTTTTGAATTTCTGAATTTTCGGATTACCGAAATTCCAAATTTTCGAATTTACGAATTTTGAATTTTTGAATTTACGAAAAAAAAAAAAAACAAGTGAAGCGAAAACGAACACATTTTTCAGCAGTGCCCATGTCTAACAGGCAGATTGTCATTCTACCGCTGTCCTGTCTAACTGATGGGTGCCGGCGGACATCGAGCCCGCTGTACCCGCCACTGGGCTCCCGCTGTGCTCGCCGGCGGCACGTTCACGCGCCCCAGACCCGGGGCTGTCGGATCACGCCATACGCTTGTCAAATTCCGTACGTTTTTTTTATTTTTTAATTCGAAAATCGCACCTGTGAATAATCGTTTGATTTTCGATTAGCGGGGCCGCAGCAACGGCGGATTTTCATGCGGCCATCGAATTCGAGTGATCGGGCATGTTGGAAATTTTTAGAAATTTTTTGAAAACGTCCGAATTTCTAATCGATAGGAGAATCGTGTGAGGAAATAAAATTACAAAAAAAAAGAAATGCGCATCAGCTGTGACCTGGAAAGAAAAGAAGATTCCAAGTCACAATTTTTCTTTTCTGTAACAGCGTAAGGTGAAATTCAAGGCTTGGTTGGTCGAATTTTAAAATCAATGGTGGCGCCATCGGATCACAAAACGCAGGAACTTTTTGATTTTCGATCGACAGATCATTCGGCATTCGACCCATGTATGGCCTGCATTACATTGTGTTCTCTAAACCACTGTAGACGCAATTCACAAAGCTAACACACCAGAATACTATTATTTATTTAACCGGTTCAATACCGGGCACTTTTACACCCCTTCCTGCCCATGCCAATTTCCAGCTTTCAGCGCTGTCGCACTTTGAATGACAATTGCGCTGTCACACAACACTGTAACCAAATGAGATTTTTAGAATTTTTTTTCCACACAAATAAAGCTTTCTTTTGATGGTATTTAACCCCTTCACGCCGACCGTACGCAAATATGCGGCCTCACCGGACTGGGCTTTTTGTCCGCGGGGCCGCATATTTGCGTTTCTCCCTTTGTGCTGGAAGCGCGACGCACGGGACGCTCCCGACACAGAGACCGGGGTCTTACTGAGAACCCCTCTGCTGCGACCATTAAAACAGACAGAGAGACTTGGCCCCGCCCCCTCTGGCTTTGATTGACAGCGCTGGGAGCCAATGGCCCAGCAAAGCCATTGAGACCCGTAAGCGAAGGGAGAGGAGATCTGCAGACATGTACATCGCTGGATCGAATGAGGGCTCAACTGCTTGCTGACCAGCCGCCGTCATTATACAGTGGCAGGGTGGCTCTCCTGGACGAATTGCCATAGGTGTACGTTGGCCGTTTTAAGAGCTCTAGGAAGTGTGCGCACGCGTGGCACAACGCTGCAGCCGATGCGTGTGGCGTCGCCATCCGCGATCGCTCCTCACAGAACGGGAATCTCTCAATGTAAACAGACAGATCCCCGTTCTGACAGTGGAGTACAGAGAGATCGTCTGTTCCTAGTGGTCAGGAACAGCGATCTCTCTCCTCCTTCAGTCAGTCCCCTCCCCCTCACAGTTAGAAACACCCCCCAGGGAACACTTAACCCCTTGATCACCACTAGTGTTAACCCCATTCCCTGCCAGTGTCACTTATACAGTAATCGGTGGCTATTTTTTAGCTCTGATCTCTGTATAAATGTCAATGGTCCCAAAAAAAGTTGCCAAAAGTGTCCGATCTGTCCGCCGCAATGTCGCAGCCCCGCTAAAAATCGCAGATCGCCGCTATTACTAGTAAAAAAATTAAAATGCCAGAAATCTATCCCCTATTTTGTAGACGCTATAACTTTTGCGCAAACCAATCAATATACGCTTATTGCGATTTTTTTGATTTTTTTTTACCAAAAATTTGTAGAACAATACATTTTTTAATTTGTTTTTTTGGATATTTATTATAACAAAAAGTGAAAAAATATTGTTTTTTTCCAAAATTGTCGGTCTTTTTTTGTTTATAGCGCAAAAAATAAAAACCGCAGAGGTGATCGAATACCACCAAAAGAAATCTCTATTTGTGGAAAAAAAAAAGGACGTCAAATTTTGTTTGGGTACAACGTCGCACGACCGCGCAATTGTTAGCTAAAGCGACGCAGTGCCGAATCGCAAAAAATGGCCTGGTCAGGAAGGGGGTAAATCCTTACGGGGCTGAAGTGGGTGAGTAAAAAGGGGGGCGGGGGGGGGGGGGGGGGAACGGGGGGATTCTGATGCCTAAATTTTTTTTACCTGGAATGTATTAAGGGAAAAAAAAAATGTGGGCTTTACAACCACTTTATTCCGGCTTTAATCTGTACGGAGTATTTAGTGGTTTGCTGGGAGATTTGCTTTATGAAAGCCGCACACAGCATATTGTTTCTGCTGTCGGCATTTATTCCAGCTCCGTCGTCTCTCTAAATGGCTCCTTGTGCCTCCCATTAAGGTGCGCGCACAGCGCCGTTCTCCTGACAACTCATTGAATGCTCCTTATTGTAAGAGAAAACATTAGGCAGCCGTCAAGATTTCACATTTTTAGCTACATTTTGACTTCCTATTCACCGGTAAACACCGGCTCAACCAAATCATTATTTAGGGCCAGTTCACAGAAAATGCTTTTCTGCATGCGCGTTTTGACACATTTTTGATGCATTTTTGATTCAGTCCAATGCTCCCCCCCCCCCTCTTTTTTTTTTAACCTTAAATAAGGGCATGCCAAAAAATGTGTTCGTTTTTGTTTCATTCGTTTTTTTTTTGTTTTGTTTTTTTTTTTCATTTTTTGGGACATTCGTTATGATCGAAATTCAGTATTTCAAATAAATTCGGAGATTCAGAAATTCCAAACTTCATAATCCGAAAATACGGAAATTCTTTGTTTTTTTTTGTTTTTTTTTTGGGGTCATTCGTTATGATCGAAATTCATTCATTTCAAATAAATTTGGAGATTCTGAGAAATTCGAAATTTCAAAATCCGAAAATACGTAAATTCTGTTTTTTTTTTTTCATTTTTTGGGTCATTTGTTATGATTGAAATTCATTCATTTAAAAAGAAAATCAGAGATTTGGAAATTCGAAAATTCTAAATACGGAAATTCGAAGATTCGAAAATCTGAAAATCCGAAAATAAGGAAGAAAATCCCAAAAATCGACAGAACGAAAATCCGAAAATCCGAAGATTCGATAATCAGAAAATCCAAAATGAAAAAATTCATGAAATTGGAAAATTCAAAAATTCAGAAATTCTTAAATTCTCAAATTCCAAACTTCAAAATCCGAAAATACGGAAATTCTTTGTTTTTTTTTTTAATTTTTTGGATCATTCGTTATGTTTGAAATTCAGTATTTCAAATAAATTCGGAGATTCGGAAATTCGAAACTTCAAAATCCAAAAATACGGGAATTCTTTGTTTTTTTTTGTTTTTTTGGGGGGTCATTCGTTATGATCGAAATTCATTCATTTCAAATAAATTTGGAGATTTGGAGAAATTCGAAATTTCAAAATCCGAAAATACCTAAATTCTTTGTTTTTTTTTTTTCATTTTTTGGGTCATTTGTTATTGAAATTCATTCATTTAAAAAGAAAATCAGAGATTTGGAAATTCGAAAATTCTAAATACGGAAATTCGAAGATTCGAAAATCGGAAAATAAGGAAGAAAATCCCAAAAATCGACAGAACGAAAATCCGAAAATCCGAAGATTCGATAATCAGAAAATCCAAAATGAAAAAATTCATGAAATTGGTAAATTCAAAAATTCAGAAATTCTTAAATTCTCAAATTCCAAACTTCAAAATCCGAAAATACGGAAATTCTTTGTTTTTTTTTTTTATTTTTTGGATCATTCGTTATGTTTGAAATTCAGTATTTCAAATAAATTCGGAGATTCGGAAATTCGAAACTTCAAAATCCAAAAATACGGAAATTCTTTGTTTTGTTTTTTTGTGTCATTCGTTATGATTGAAATTCATTCATAAAAAAAAAAAAAAAATCGGAAATTTGAAAATTCTAAAATCTGAAAATCCGAAAATAAGAAGAAAACCCCAAAATTTGACAGAACGAAAATCCAAAAATAAGAATGAAAATCCAAAGATTTGATAATCCGAAAATCCAAAATTGTAACTAACTAATAATAACTAACTATTAAATTATAATAATTAGGTATTGGAATTTCCTTTCAAATTTGGCTGTTAGTGAACGGAACGAATACAAATTTATCCGAAGTTACAAATTATCCAAAATAACGAATGCCGCATCTAAACAAATGGAACTGAACAAATGAATAATAATAAATAATACCAATAAAACGTTTTTATAGTTATTATTCTTATTTATTATTATTCATTTGTTAAGTTCCATTCATTTAGATGCGGCATTCGTTATTTTGGATAATTTGTAACTTCGGATTAATTCATATTCGTTACGTTCAGCCAAATTTGAAAGGAAATTCCAATACCTATAATTTAATAGTAAGTAATATTAGGTAGTTATTATTTCAGATTTTTGAATTTTCGGGTTTTCGAATTTTCGGATTTTCATTCTTATTTTCAGATTTTTGTTCTTATTTTTGGTTTTTCGAATTTTCGAATTTCCGAATTGCCGATGTTCGGATTTTTTTCGTATTTTCACTTTTAGGAAAAATGTGTTAACCACCTCAATACCGGGCACTTACACCCCCTTCCTGCCCAGGCCATTTTTCAGCTTTCAGCCCTATCACACTTTGAATGACAATTGCGCGGTCATGCAACGCTGTACCCAAACTACATTTTTTATCATTTTGTTTACACAAATAGAACTTTCTTTCAGTGGTATTTAATTTATATTTAAAAAAAAAAAAAAAGACCGAAAATTTGGAAGAAAAAAAAAAGTTTCTGTCAATAAATTTTGTAAATAAGTAAATTTTCTCCTTCACTGATGTGCGCTGATGAGGCGGCACTAGTGGGCACTGATTAGGTGGCACTGATGAGGAGGCACTAATATGCCGCACTTATGGGCACTGATGGGCAACAACGATGGAAATGGAATCTGATTGCTGGCACTGATTTCTGTCACTCCTGGTGCTATATTGTAATCAGGGCACTGATGATCGGTGCCCTGATTACATACCTAGCTGTCCCCTGTGAGGAGATACCACTAATTGGCTCTCCTCGCCACACACTCTGTCAGTGTAAGGACGAGGAGCGCCGATTACCAGCATCTCCGTATTTACATGTGACCGGCTGTGATTGGACACAGCTGATCACATGGTTAAAGAGCCGCGGCTCTTTACAGAGATCGGGGTTGCGCCGTGTCCTAGCAACACGGTGCGGCCGCGATCATCGCACTGCGCGCCCCCCGCTGGCGCACAAGAGCAGCCTTTCTGGAACGGCGTCATATGACGTCGTCCCAGAACGAGAGCCGCACCTCCTCTCTCCGTCTTTTGACGGTGGGCCTGCAGCAACCGGTTAAACGGGTTTTCGTTAATTCGAATATTTCCGAATAAACAAATTTGTCGAATTTCGTCGAAAAACTTATTCGGTACGAAACGGATTGCACATGTCGACATCTGGAACACATCCGGACCGCGCTTCTAAGGTGCGAACTGGCCTCTAGGCCTTCTCTCTTCTTTTTTTTTTCATCTGGTGATCCAGCCAGTAAGTCTGTTGTTTTCCAAAAGAACAAGCTCTCCAGCAGAATGTATGGCTCTGGGTTCACACTTGCGACATCGCATGTGAATCTCACCGCACTGCTGTGCAGATCAAATGCGATGTCTGTACATACAGATAGTATGGCTGAATTCACATCGCATTCGGACCAAAGTCGTGCAGGACCCAGAATCGGATGGCAATGGGTGATCCGATTCATGTCCAAATTGCGAGTTCGCAGTGCGATATGCGAACCAATCTGAGCGTGTCAACTTTGTATTGACACCCACAGCGGTTCGCACAAGGCAGTGTCGGGGCCGATGCGGGGTCTGCGCTGGATTCGCAGGGCTTCCCGCATCGCTTATATGTGAACCGAGCCTTGGCGAGGCTGCATTCTCGTCCGGGCGTTTCGAATCGCGGGCGGATTTGCCACAATTCTTCCCCCCGAATTTCAAAGCGCCCGGGTGTGAATGACAATTGGCACAACGCACATTTCAGGTACCGTTCTGTTTGAATGGCACCTAAAAAAATGCGGCGTGGTTCTACCGCAATCAGCCTGTGATAAATCTCGCTGCAGTCGCGGTAATACACATCGCGTGAAGCTTGTCGTCCCCCCCAAAAAAGTTCAGGAGCTTCTTTTGGGGGGGGACGCGGTTCACGCAATGAGGTTTGCCGCGATTTTATTGAGCGAGAATCACACCAGAACCGCACCGCGTTTTTAGGTGCTATGAGACGAATCATTCAACACTGACAGGGGCGCTTACAGGGATCGGCTTTTATTTATTCGTGTAAAACCTTCATCCCAAAAAAAAAAACGGTTTGCAGTAACTAATTATCGGAAAATGTTATATCCTGCTCTCAAACTTTGTGTGTCGGAAACTCCGATGGAAAAAGTCCAAAGGAGCCCACACACGATCGGAATTTCCGACAACACAATCCGATCGTACATTTTCCAACTGAAAATCTGACCGTGTGTACAGGCATAATACATCGTTGTACCTTCATATATATATATATATATATATATATATATATATATATATATATATATATATATATATATACACACATACATTAAAAAACATTGGCAGCGCAAACGTGCAGTATCTGCTTGATTGGTGAGTGTTTTCCCCCTTTTCCATCTCCAACGATGCTCCTTCTCTGTCCTATGGTTTTATATACTCAGACCTCTATTATGTTTTATTATAGATTTTCATTTGTTTAATTTCTCCTGAAAGAAACGCCCCTGATGAAGGGATCAATACTGAAATCCTGAAATGCGTCGGGCCATCCACAAAGGAGACTAACAGTTCTCAACCATACTAACTGTATTGTTTTTTCCTTCTATTTTACGTCCTTATTGGTGATGTATGCACCTAGTAGTTTTTAATATTACCTCAACAAATTTTGTTAATTTTTCTACATATATCTTGATCTCTTTATCAAGTTGCCTTTAAAAGTCCCATGTTCCTGGGGGGGTACGCTTTCCTTGTAAAAAAAAAAAAAAAAAAAAAAAAAAGACAGTATTCAGAATCGCAGATTTTGCCGATCTAAATACTTTTAAGTGCAAAAGAGGGATTTGGGGGGTCTTTTAGATTCCTGATCCCTCCATAAAGAGTACCTGTCACTAGGGATGCACCGATGCCATTTTTTTTTTACGAGTACCGATACTTTTTTTTTAGTACTTGCCGATACCAATTACCGTTACCAATTACCGATACCAATTACCGTTACCAATTACCGATACCAATTACCGTTACCAATTACCGATACCAATTACCGATACCTACCGCAACTGTTTTGCGTTCACTTCAGCTGTCAGCAATGGTACAAAGCATTGAAAAGTTATTTATAAATTAAACTAATAGATTTTTTTTTTTAATTTAGTGCTTTTTCAAAGTGAAATTTGTAAATATATGTAAATATATATGTGTAAAAATATTCACTAACAAAGCAAACAAAAACACTTTTTAATTGTTTATCGTTTATAAAATAGACGTGAAAAAAAAAACAGGAAAATAATTAAATGGAGGAGAATAGGGAGTTAATTAAGGCTAGTTAGATTCAATTAAGGGTTATTAAGAGGTTAAACAGAGGAACTTTTGTTCATTCCTTTGATCTGCAGATGAAGAAACAGAAAGATACAAAAAGAAACAATGTTTCTTTTTATTGTAGTGTTTCAGGGCTGAGCAATGTTAGTAATAAACATTGCCAGGTGCTTTTTCTTTTTTTTTGACAGCTCCAATTACCGGACTTCTTTAACACAGGGGAGACCCCACTGACAGCTCAAAGAGCCGAGCCTGAAAGTATCGGTTTCAGGTATCGGTGCATTTGCACGAGTACCGATACCTGTGCAAATACTTGGTATCGGCACCGATACCAATAACGATACTAGTATCGGTGCAACCTTATCTGTCACCACCTATTACTGTCACAAGGGATGTTTGCATTTCTTGTGACAGCAATAAAAGTGATGAGAATGTATTTATTTATTTTTTTAAAGGGATAATGTAAAAAAAAAAAAAAAAAAAAAAAAATTAAATAAAATAAATAAGAAAAGAAATAAAAACATTTTTAAAGCGCCCTCGTCCCCGCGTGCTCACGCAGCAAAGAAAACGCATTGCGCCAGAAAATGTAAACGGTGTTCAAATCACACATGTGAGGTATCACCGCGATCGTCAGAGTGAGATAATTCTAGCGAAAGACCTCCTCTGTGACTCTAACCTGGTAACCCTTAAATATTTTTTAAAGCATCGCCTATGGAGATTTTTAGGTACCGTAGTTTGTCGCAATTTCAAAGCATGACATGTTAGGTATCTATTTACTCGGCGTAACATCATCTTTCACATTATACAAAATAATTGGGATAACTTCACTGTTTGTTTTTTGTTTTTGTCTTTTTAACTCATGAAAGTGTCTTTTTTTTCCCAAAAAAACCCTCCTGGCATTCATTGGAGGGAAGGTAAAGCATCAGGGATCTTTTAGACCCCTGATGTCTCAAAGAGAACCTGTCCCTAACAAACAAAAACAAAAAAAATCATTACATTGGGGAATTTTTGTCCCCTTTGTGATGAAAAATAAAGTTTAGTGAAAAAAAGGGTTAAAAAAAAAAGAACAGAAAATTTCCTATCATATACTTACTGTAATTTGCCTTTCCTGATGGACTCCATGGCGGCCTACGTGTGGGTTAACCCCGCCTCCTCTCCAATGCTATAGGACCCCAGTCCTATAAATTTGAGCTCATGGCCAGAGACTGCGTTCCATAACTAGCCAACTCTTGATCCATGAGAGGGATCTCCAGTTGACATGGAGTCCAGGGTTGCCACCTCATCCCTTTAAACACGAACATATATTTATTACACAGGCTCTGTGGCAGATTAAGGTGGTAATTAAACTCACTTGGTGCCTTATCTTTATTAAATTACCCTCAGTGTAATCATATGTGTTCGGGTTTAACTAGTTAAGGACCGGGCCTATTTTTCAGAATTGGTCTTCACAAGTTAAAAGCATTTTTTTTTTTTTCGCTAGAAAATTACTTAAAACCCCCAAACATTATATAATTTTTTTTCAGACACCCTAGAGAATAAAATGGCGGTCACTGTAATACTTTCTGCCACACCGTATTTGCACAGCGGTCTTACAAGCGCAATTTTTTGAGAAAAAATACACTTTTATGAATTAAAAAATAAGACAACAGTAACATTAGCCCAATTTGTTTTATATTGTGAAAGATAATGTTACGTCGAGTAAATTGATAACCCAACATATCACGCTTCAAAATTGCGCCCGCTCGTGGAACGGCGACAAACTTTGACCCCTAAAAAAACTCCATAGGCGACGTTTAAAAATTTCTACAGGTTACCAGTTTAAAGTTACAGAGGAGGTCTAGTGCTGGAATTATTGCTCTCGCTCTAACGATCGCGACGATACTTCACTTGTGTGGTCCGAATACCTTTTTTATATGTGGCGCGACTTATATATGCGTTTGCTTCTGCACGCGAGCTCGGCGGGACGGGCGCTTTAAATTTTTTATTTTTATTTTTTCTTATTTATTTTACCTTTTATTTTTACACTGTCCTTTAAAAAAAAGGACAGTCTATTACAAGAAATGTAAACATCTCTTGTAACAGAAAAAAAGCATGACAGGAACTCTTTAATATGAGATCTGGGGGTCAAAAAGACATCACATCTCATATTTACACTTAAATGCAATAAAAATAAATAAAAAAATAAATACATGTCTTTTTTTTTAAATTCCCCTTGAAGACCATTGGGTGGAAGTGACATTTGACGTCGCTTCCACCATCCAATGGTACGGAGCCGAGTGAAGGCCATCTTTCCCTCTGTTGAGGAGAGAGGACCCGATCGTCTCCACCGCTACTAACGGCTCTGGTAAGCGGCGGAGACGACTGAAGCGTGGTGGTGGTGGTGGTGGGGGGTCTTAAAAGCTGTAGCGAAGTTAAAAAAAAAAAAGGACTACTCCCCCCCACCCCTCAATTTAAAGAGGAGTTCCAGCCAAAAAAAAAAAGTAAAAGTCAGCAGCTCCAAATACTGCAGCTGCTGACCTTTAATATAAGGGCACTTACCTGTCCAGGGAGCCCGCGATGTCGGCACCCCATGCCGATCTTCAGATCGACTCCCGGGGGGGGGGGGGGGTGTTGCTGCCGCCGTTCCTCGTAAAGGGAACAAGGCAGTGAAGCCTTTTCGGCTTCACTGCTGGTTCCCTACTGCACATGCGCAAAGCGCACTGCGCTTTCCAATTGGCCCGGCGGCGGAGAAAAGGAGGAGGGGGGCGAACTTCCGGGAGATCGGGCCGCGGCCCCGTCTCCGGAAGTGGGGAAGGGGACATGTCATAAATGTGCCCCCGTCCCCCCCCCCTGACAAATGTGACACCGGAGGGGGGTGGGCGGAGTATATAAGCGGAAGTTCCATTTTGGGGTGGAACTCCTCTTTAACAGCATAGTGTATATGGAGGTTTTCTATATGTGTGTGTGTGGGTTTTTTTTTCTCTATATTGGTTGAAATAGATGGATTTTTTTTTTCTTCCAACCTGATTTAACTATGCAAGTGTGCCCTCAATCCAGAGCACGATGCGCATGCGCTGGTGACATCACCGGCTGCGGAACTTGAATAACTTTAGAATATCTCCTAAACGGGGCGCGTTTAGGCATGGCTCCCAACTGTCCCTGATTTCGAGGGACTGTCCCTGATTTGGAGCAATGTCCCTCTGTCCCTCATTCCTCCTCATTTGTCCCTCATGTTGGTCTGATCTATATAGTTGTATATAAAATGCACTTTGTATCTATCAAAAAGTTTTTTTCCAGTGCTGTTAGACACTATCCAACAATTGCAGGTTAATGCAGAAAAAAATACTTCACCATCCATCCATATACAGGGAGATCTCGGTTTAACTGGTGTACTGTATAATAATGGGGTATTAATGACAGAGTGCAGAGCAGAGGGACTGTGACAGTGGAGACACTTACTATCTGAGTGTAAGAAATTCCCGATCACTGTCCTTGTAATAACTCATAGCTCCCAACTGTCCCTGATTTCGCGGGACTGTCCCTGATTTCGCGGGACTGTCCCTGATTTCGCGGGACTGTCCCTGATTTCGTGGGACTGTCCCTGATTTCGCGGGACTGTCCCTGATTTTGTGGGACTGTACCTGATTTTACGGGACTGTCCCTGATTTCGCGGGACTGTCCCTGATTTCATGGGACTGTCCCTGATTTTGTGGGACTGTCCCTGATTTCGCGGGACTGTACCTGATTTTACGGGACTGTCCCTGATTTCGCGGGACTGTCCCTGATTTTGTGGGACTGTCCCTGATTTCACGGGACTGTCCCTGATTTTGTGGGACTGTCCCTGATTTCGCGGGACTGTCCGTGATTTCGTGTGACTGTCCCTGATTTTGCGGGACTGTCCCCCTGTCCCTCATTCCTCCTCATTTGTCCCTCATTTTGGTCTGACCTGTAGAGTTGTATATAAAATGCACTTTTTATCTATCAAAAAGTGTTTCCCAGCGCTAAACCTTTCATCTGATTTGTAAATTCCAAAAGCCGATATAAAGGAAAAGTACTGGTAAAAAAAAGCACTTGTGGGTTTAACCAATCTTGGTTTTTTTTGTACAATTCTCCTTTAAGGGGGTGTGTCCTGTGCCTGCGTACTTTTGCTGATAGGTGTCCCTCATTCCCATCTCAAAAAGTTGGGAGGTATTCATATTACCTTCGCTTTATTATAAGTTTTCCTGTAGATACAAGTGACTGAGTGGAACTTACTACGGCTTTAAGTGATTGCCACTAAAATGCACTATTACTGCCCCCTGCCACGCGAAGAGAATTTCCAGGTGGCCGCCATAGGCTGTACATTTTAGATTCTGTTTTAGGGACAAAAAATGATCCAATTTACAGATACAAATCTCCTTCCAGGTCCTGAGCTTTGGTGGAATGTATTTGCTTACCTTATCTCTTATCTCTCTCTTTTATTCTCTGTACACAAGCTAGGTAAATAGAAGCCTGAGCCCCTCCATTGGAATCTAAAGGTGTGTTGGTGATGGGAAGGGAAATCTACTTCCCATCCAAATAAAGGTGGTAAAATTACAGGATGGCCATGGCCTTTGTACCCCCCCCGCTTAGATATTATATTATGGGCACATTAGCAAATTAGACCCTAACTGCGGAAATAGAAGATTTTTGTTGCGGTGGCATTTAGCGTCTGATGTCCTAATAGCGTAGTTCAGTTGTCTGGAATTATCTTCACCATGGAAGGGTATTATGCAAAGCCGGTGCCACTGATGCCCATCACAATACACTTACTGCACAGCTAGTAGGGATAATCCCGATCACCATGGTCCGCCCACTCAGGCTTTTTTTTGTCTCTCATCTACAACTGACAGCGATCCAGGAAGGAATATATGGAAAAAGGACGAAACACAAATGTGCCATTGGGTCTCCAGCCTGACCTAGAGCCCTACTTTTGCCTAAAACCAGCTATAAAATAATTTAGCGGCGCTATTCTTTTCCTTTGAAACTGCATGTATATTCGTTCTATGCAAATGGGAGCAAAAATCGAATGTTATTGAGCTATTTTCTCTGCAGGTTTACAAAATAGATCGAATCAGGAAAATACTCCATTATGCCACTAGATGGAGCTGATGGTCATAGTGAATAGATACTTAGCCCCATCTAGTGCCCATAATGCTGCATGGCATCTGTCATCCACAGGCGGGGGCGGGGAGAACAGCAGCCACAAGGTGGACACTGACAGGTGCCAAGATTATAGTACAGCTAATGGCACTTCTGGACTATTTGGTATCAAATAGAGCCCGGCAATAGGGGGCAAAGGGGTTAAAATACAGTAATAGTTATTAAAAGGCACCGGAGATGATTGCTGCTCCTCTGAACCAGGTCTTGAGTAAGTTAATGCACATATCAAAAACAAGCAGAAGGGGGCGCCACCATCCAAGTGTAGACTGTTTATTGAAGTGGTTGTAAACCTAGTTACACCACTTTTACCTAGAGGTAAGCCTATAATAAGGCTTACCTCTAGGTACTGGAAATATCTCCTAAACTTGCACGGTTTAGGAGATATTTACCATAAATGCTTGCGCCGATGTCATCGTGCCGTTTCTAAGGAGCTTGTGCCGTGACCGGCGGCTCCCACGTGCATGTGACGTCACGCGATTTCGGCCAGTCACAGAGTCTCACAAGACCGGGCCTTATATTATTTTTGGCTACAAAAAATGCATTAGGGCTTATTTTCAGGGGATGTCTTATTTGTCCCCTGTATTCTCTCCCCCTTTCCGTCCCTGTCAGCTCAGTAGTCAGCACCTATGTAATCCCCAAAATAAACCCTAGTTAAAGTTCTTGTAAAATCATTTAATCCACACTGTAAATGGATTATATAATGTCCAGTGTGTGTCTTTATGTAATATTGTAGAAAATACATTCTTTAAAGCACCGCTGGGCTCTCACATGACCCGCCGGAGCTCTTCTTCCCCGCTCCAAGCACTGCTGAGGGAGATGCCGAGATCCCCGCTGATGTGAGCCCCGCTCCAAGCACTGCTGAGGGAGGGGCCTCTGCTGTCATCCGGGAGGAGGGAGAGCTTCGCCGGGTCACGTGAGCGCCCAGCACCGCTGTAAATAAGGTATTTTCTACAATAATGTTATATACTGTAGAGACATACATTGGACAATATATAATCCTTTTACAGCGTGGATTACATGATTTTACAAGGACTTTAACTAGGGCTTATTTTCAGGGTAGGGCTTATATTGCAGCCATCCTAAAAAATCGAGAAAGTTCTTATTTTCAGGGTAGGTCTTATTTTTTGGGAAACACGGTAGCTAGGAGAGACCAGGATGCAGACGTTCTCTGGCCTCCCTCCCCTCTTCCCGCCAACACCCGCCAAGCCTTGGTAACATCGCAGAGGTGGGAGAGGTGACAGCAGAAACTGAAAGTAACAAAATCCTTGCAATTTTCGGATACTTACTAGTTACAGAAGAGCAATAAACAGATGTTCACTTTTCTCCCCACCCTCAACTCAGTGACACCTGCCATGCCAGTCCTGGGCTTGTAGATGTGATGGTTGAGTACAAGAAACGTGGCAATGGGGGGGGGGGGGGGGGGGGGGGTTTGCATGGTTGGGGGAGGTGACAGCAGAAACCAAAAGTGAGGTAATGCACATCGTTTCTGGGTTCTTACTAGCTAAGCAAGATCAGAAAATGGATGTTCATTGGTTTCCCTCCCCTCTACCCAATAGATAGATAGATAGATAGATAGATAGATAGATAGATAGATAGATAGATAGATAGATAGATAGATAGATAGAAGAGATCAGCAAACTGGTCTTCCTCCCGTCAGCCTGGCAACACTTGCCCTATTGGCTCCTGCTTGCAGGTTGGCTAGTGGAGCTCAGGAAACATGGTGGGGAGGGTTGCACGGGTGTGGAAAGTAACAGCAGAAACCTGAAGTTATGTATTGCATATTGCACCTGGGTTCTTAATAGCTAGAAGAGATCATCAAACTGGTCTTCCTCTTGTCTACCTAGCAACACTTACCCTACCTGCCCCGACTTGCAGGTGGGATAGTGGATCTCGGGAAACATGGTGGGGAGGGTTGCATGGGTGGGGAAAGCAACAGCAGAAACCTGAAGTTATGTAATGCACATTGCACCTGGGTTCTAACAAGCTGGAAGATATCATCAAACTGGTCTTCCTCTCAGGTTGCATGGGTGGCTGGTCTTCCTCTCAGGTTGCATGGGTGGGGGGGAGTGACAGCAGAAACCGCAATTGATGCAATGCATGCTGCTTCCAGGTTCTTGTTAGCTAGGGGGATCAGCGAATGGTTTCCCTCCCCTCTACCTGACAACACTTGCCATGTCAGTCCCTGGACCTTCAGGTGGAATAGTGGAGCCTGGGAAACATGGCGGGGGGAAGTTACACGGGTGGAGGAAGTGATACCAGAATCCAGAAGTAACGCAATACTTGTCGCTTCCAGGTTCTTACTAGCTAGGGGAGATCAGCGAATAAATGTCCACTAGTCCCCCTTCCCTTTAGACGGTGACACCTGCCATGCCAATCCTAGGCCTTCAGGCAGGATAGTGGAGACGGGAAACATGGTAGAGGGAAGTTACACAGATGGGGGAAGTGACAGCAGAACCTGGAAGTGGCGCAATACGTGTGTTTTTACTAGCTAGAGGAGATCAGATATTCATTGGTCTCCCCCCTATCTACTGGGTGGCACTTGCTATGCCGCCGGTGCTGGGTGCTGGGCCTGCAGGTGGGACGGGGGAGTCTGGGATTTATGGTGGCGGGGGAGCGGATGTCATATGAGTGGGGTCGCCTGTTCATGGTGGTCTACAAAAGCGATCCGGCGGCTGTACCATCACCGGGTTGCTTCCATCTGAAAGCTGACAGTCAGATTTACACGCATTTGTCAGCCGCAGCAAAATGGTTAATAGTGCAATTACCAAATTTCCTGGAAAAACTTGCCAGGTTGTGTTTGAGCATCAAAAGGCAGAGGCCACGTGGACCACAAGGACAGCATCACTGATGTGGTGGCCCCAAAAATGCGGTTGGGAACAGGTTTCTAGAAAACGCAGACTTGTGTGTTTTCGGGAGGAAAGTCCTGTTCAATAATGGAACCGTTCCAGTCTTGCCTTTTTGTGTCTGCCTATCGCTCCCACCGCGCCGCAGCAGATGAGGAACCTGCCTCTTGTAATCGTCTCAGTTTACTGAACAGAGAGAGCGCCTGGGACCCGCCGCCCTCGAGAAATAACAAGTAATTATGTCTCTTTTTTTGGATTGTGTCTCTCTTAACCTGCGCAAAGCTTTAACTTTAAGAAGAGGTCACCTTTGAAAAGGCAAACTCTCCCCTCCCCTCCTCGTCTTGTCAGTTCTTCACACAGCGAGCTGAATTTACCCTCCCCATTAGCGGGAATGAATAATTATTTTCTCGATTCAGCTGGTGACGTGCGGTTCACGGGAGGTTAATTGGTAATAATGGGTTCTGTTCCAAAAAGAAGAACGGCTTCACAACTAAGCCAAGGACTTTGTCCGAGAGACGGCGATGAGACCCGTCACTGGTCATCCTGCACAATGGATGGGGATGCACGCTCGGGGGGCGGCAAGAGTCCAGATGTCGGAGTCTATGTATTAAGTAATCTGTCTGCACCGGGGAATCTGGGGCTAAATAATTAGCCCTTATACCATCAATTGTGCTGCAGTGTATTGATAGCAGCCGGTCTTCATATTCATCTGCTGAGGAAAGGGCCTCTTGCACATAGGCATTAAAAAAAAAGCGGCTTTTAAGGGCATTTTTCAATTGTTTATGAACACAGCTCTATTTTATCCAATGTGTCCATGCGTAATATAAGGATTAGATCTTTATTTTGGAGCAGTGTTTTGGCATTTTAAAAAAAATGCCCCAAGCCTGTGCTCAGAGAGGCGCTTACTGCCATAATTTACACACATATGCACATAAACATGCATAAATGTATTCTACACATGTAGGATGACCCCCTTGGCTGCCTCTCAGCATGCTCTCCCCCCACTTTGAGTAGGATCACTCTAGCTAGACGTACCTCTTCCTCCCGAAAGCATGCAGGTGTCTCTTCCTGCCACTTCAATAGAGCACCCTGACTTTGTCCAGGTCGTACTCAGCTTCCGTTTTCACAATGTAGGCCCAGGGTCCAGGGGCCAGAGCTCTTATCCACTTTCTAATCTCTCTCTCAGTGTGTTCACTTCCATAGATTTCCAGAACAGTGCTCCTTACCATTTGAGCTCCCTGACCTTTGCCCCAAACAACTGCGGCCTCTGAAGTGGCTTCCCACATGGATTGTGGCTCTTGTCTAGGTTGACTAGGGCTGGCTGCAGATGGCATCCCGGACGAGCCCCCAAATGTAGCACAACCCCCTTGGGGTCTGCTTGGTTTTACCTGCTCACCTACACCACCATGACCCTGTGAACATTTAAACCCACCTGACACTCTGGGTTCAGACATCTTTGCACCACCATAAAGTAATGAGTCAAACAACTCTATACTCTAATAACGTTTACTGAAATAACTCAAAGAAGATCTGGTTGAACAGAGGAGGTAATAGGTCAGCTGAGCTTTGGATTACAGTCCTAGCTCAGCGGAAGAATTCCTCTACAATACTACAAATTAAGACAATTTGGCAATACGGTATGTTATATACACTTATGTACAATGGAGTACCACTTGAACATGACCTGAAAGGATAAGCAAGAGTTAAGCATTATTCCTGGCAAAACTTCTAAAGGGGAAGCCAGGCCAGCCTATTTAACCTTTAATCCCAATGAGAGGTCAATCCAACAAGAATGGCCCTTTAAGTAGTAATGACCGCAATGTCCCAGCCTGATGGTCTTCACTGGCAGTCGGAGCTCATTAACTGTATCCAATAAGGTGCAGTAACAAGGTAATGATATTCCTTGGAATGGCTGATGCTATAGGTGTCTATGTACAGTGTTCAAATAGAGGTGCAGTAAAGTGTTTCCCCAGGGTAAAGCTGTCTGTACACAGTGTCCCAATAAAGCAGCAAAGAAAGGTTTGCAAAGGTGGGCAATTACCCTCTCACCAACGACCAGGCCGATACAATGCCTTCTGGACAGCGGCTCCCGGAGAGGCATACTTGTAGATCACTTGCGACCATCGTCTGATACGAAGCACGAAGCGCGGGTTGTCGGACTGCCGAGGTGGTGCTGGATAGATGTCTGAAGAACGAGCAGTGCTAGGCCCTTCTCCACCGGGTTGGGATGTTGTACACCGCGTGGTAGGCCGCGACCCCACTCTCCCTGCACGGAGAGGTCCTTCACACACAAGACCCCAGGAGGAAGAGAGTGGGGGGCAGGTCTTTTATAGCTCTTCCCATCAATCTCCGGGATGGTAGCAAAGACCCCTGGGATATGTAGTCCGGGTGTATATGCATGCGAGGCAATTGCCATTCTGAGGAACTACCAATCCCACAATCCCTTTGATTTGGCTCACAAAGATGATGTCAGTTAGTAGTGCTTGGCTCTAGAGGGACAATACGATACATGGAGATGATCAGGAATCGCTGTACTGTGCAATTGTAGTCCACATTTCTATACACACATATGTTTCTAAACACCATGCACCATCAATGGGCGTAGATACACCCCAATGCATTGTACGTGCCTACGTATGAGCATTTTAAAAAATTTATTAACCAGTTTCAGTCCAGGCCAATTCTGATATTTCTCTCCTACAAGTAAAAAATATTATTTTTTTTTTTACTAGGAAACTACTTTAAACCTCCAAACATTAAAGATTTTTTTTTAAGCAGAGGCCCCTGGAAATAAAATGGTGGGTTTTGCCTATTTTTACGTCCTATGATATTTGCTCAGTGGTTTTGTTAAATGGTGGTTTTCAAAATTTTTGGTAAAAAATACACTTAAAGTGATGGTAAAGGTAGAAGGTGCATTCTATGCATTAAGATAAAAAAAACCTTCTGTGTGCAGCAGCCCCCCCCTCAGCCCCCCTAATACTTACCTGAACCCATCTAGATCCAGTGATGTTGTAGGAGTGTCTCGGCTGCCTGGGACTCCCCTCCTCATTGGCTGAAACAGCAGTGTGGCGCCATTGGCTCCCACTGCTGTCAATCAAAGTCAGGGAGCCAATAAGGAGAGAAAGGGGGCGGGGCCAGGCTGCGTCTCCCTGTCTGAATGGACACACGGAGCTGCAGCTCTGGTCGGGTGCCCCCATAGCAAGCTGCTTGCTGTGGGGGCACTCAACAGGAGGGAGGGGCCAGGAGCACGGGAGCACCGAAGAGGGACCCGAGAAGAGGAGGATCCGGACTGCTCTGTGCAAATCCACTGCACAGGGCAGGTAAGTATAACAAGTTTATTATTTTAAACTAAAAAAAATGTGGCTTTAGTATCATATATATATATATATATTTAAATGAGTTTTATTGCACAAAACACAATATAATACTTAATTGTTTGAGTAAATACATACCAAACATGTCACACTTTAAAGTTGTGTATGCCCATGGAACTGGCAAACTATGGTACCTAAAAATCTCCATAGGGAAGGCTTTAAAAGCCTTTACAGGTTACCCATTCAGAGTTACAGAGGAGGTCTGCCACTAAAATTATTTCCCTTGCTCTGACATTTGAGGCGACACCTCACACGTGTGGTGCGATCGCCATTTACATATGTGTGAGGGACCTATGTGCGTGTTCGCATTTGCGCGTGAGCGCAGTGGAATGGGGGGGGGGGGGATTGCAAAGGATTACATAGAAAAAATATAACAAAAACATTATACTTACCTGCAATGGTTTTGCACAGAATAGCCCCGCTCCTCCTCTTCTGGGGTCCCCCGTCAGCACTCCTGGCTCCTCTGTCGAAGGCCCATATAGCAAGCCACTTGCTATATGGGCACTCATGCGGGCTCCATTGACACACAGAGCGCGGCTTGGCCCTGCCCCCTGCTCCCTCCTCCCCACTGCCTGTGATTGACAGCCTGCTGCGTTCTCTGAGGATGGAAAGAGGCGAGAGAGCCTCCGCACTTGTGCACATCGCCGGATTGAGATTGGGTTCAGGTAAGTATAATGGTGGGCGGAGCTGCATGCAGGTTTTTTTACCTTAATGCATTAAGGTAAAAAAACTTTATGACTTTAACCACTTCAGCCCCGGAAGATTTTACCCCTTTCCTGACCAGAGCACTTTTTGCGATCGGCACTGTGTCATTTTAACTGACAATTGCGCGGTCGTGCGACGTGGCACCCAAACAAAATTGACGCCCTTTTTTTCCCACAAATAGAGCTTTCTTTTGGTGGTATTTGATCACCTCTGCGTTTTTTATTTTTTGCGCTATAAACAAAAAAGAGCGTCAATTTTGAAAAAAAAAACACATTTTTTTTTTACTTTTTGCTATAATAAATATCCCCAAAAATATATAAAAAAATATTTTTTTCCTCAGTTTAGGCCGATCGTATTCTTCTACATATTTTTGGTAAAAAAATTGCAATAAGCGTTTATTGATTGGTTTGTGCAAAAGTTATAGCATCTACAAAATAGGGGATAGTTTTATGGCATATTTATTTTTTTTTTTATTAGTAATGGCGGCGATCTGCGATTTTTATCGTGACTGCGACATTATGGCGGACACATCAGACACTTTTGACAATATTTTGGGACCATTGTCATTTATACAAATACAAATATAAAAATGCACTGATTACTGTGTTAATGACCCTTGCAGTGAAGGGATTAACCACTAGGGGGCGCTGAAGGCTTTACGTGTGTCCTATGGAGTGATTCCAACTGTGGGGGGATGGGCTTCAAGTCACATAACAGTGATCACCGCTCCCGATGACAGGGAGCGGTGATCTCTGTCATGACACAAGGCAGAACAGGGAAATGCCTTGTTTGAGGGGCATCTCCCCATTCTGAGGCTCCGTGACACGATCGCAGAGAGTCCTCCGCCGGTCCCGCGGGCACGGTCACGCTGTACGTGTCAGGAATGCACGCGCGCCTGCTATCCCCGGCTCTTAAAGGGGACGTACAGGTACGTCCATTTGCCCAGCGCTGCCATTGTGCCGACGTATATTGGCGTGCGGCGGTCGGCAAGTGGTTAATCATCAACCTTGTGAGTTGCTAAATGTTGTACCTTCATTAAATGTAACCATATTGCTACACTTAGAGGCGCCTCTCTTCTCTTTTATACTCTGGAGCTCCTAATGGATTTTGCTTCTAATTGCTTCTAATTTTATGGTTACACAACCCATCACATTGCTATAATCTTTTTATATGGACTATAAACTGAAGGATTTATGAATAAATGGTTGTGGAACGAATCATCTGAGTTTCCATTATTTCTTATGGGGAAATTCGCTTTGATATACAAGTGCTTTGGATTACAAGCGACCGCGCACGCTGATATACGTCGGCACAATGGCAGCGGTAGGCAAATGGGCGTACCTGTACTTCCCCTTCAAGACCCGGGTATAGCAGGCGGACTTGATAGCGTACAGCGTGACCGTGCCAGTGGGACTGGCGGACTCGACGTCCGCCGGTCTCCCGGCGATCGCGTCACGGAGCCACAGAACGGGGAAGTGCCTATATAAACAAGACATTTCCCCGTTCTGCCTTGTGACATAACAGAGATCACTGCTCCCTGTCATCTGGAGCAGTGATCGCTGTCATGTCAGTGGTAGCCCATCCCCCCACACTTAGAATCACTCCCTAGGACACACTTAACCCCTTGATCGCCCCCTAGTGTTTAACCCCTTCCCTGCCAGTGTCATTTACACAGTAATCAGTGCATTTTTATAGCACTAATCGCTGTCTAAATGACAATGGTCCCAAATTAGAGTTAAAAGTGTCCGATGTGTCCGCCATAATGTCTCAGTCCCAATAAAAATCGCAAATCGCCGCCATTACTAATAAAAAAAATTAATAATAAAAATGCCATAAAACTATCCCTATTTTGTAGACGCTTTAACTTTTGTGGAAGAACATCAATCCCTCCACATTTACAATCCCTCCCTAGGACACACTTAACCCCTTCATCGCCCCCTAGTGGTTAACCCCTTCCCTGCCAGTGTCATTTACACAGTAATCAGTGCATTTTTTTAACACTAATGGCTGTATAAATTACAATGGTCCCAAAATAGTGTCAAAAGTGTCCGATGTGTCCGCCATAATGTCGCAGTCCCGATAAAAATCGCAGATCGCCACCATTACTAATAAAAAAAAAAAATAATAATAAAAATGCCATAAAACTATCCCCTATTTTGTAGACGCTATAAATTTTGCGCAAACCAATCCATATACGCTTATTGTGATTTTTTTTTTTTTACCAAAAATATGTAGAAGAATACATATCGGCCTAAACTGGGGAAAAAAATTGTTTTTTTTAAATATATTTTTGGGGATATTTATTATAGCAAAAAGTAAAAAATAATGCGTTTTTTTCTTTCAAAATTGTTGCTCTTTTTTTTGTTTATAGCGCAAAAAATAAAAACCGCAGAGGTGATCAAATACCACCAAAAGAAATCTCTATTTGTAGGGAAAAAAGGACGTCAATTTTGTTTGGGTTCAACGTCGCAATGACTGTGCAATTGTCAGTTAAAGCGATACAGTGCCGAATCGCAAAAAAAGGAAAGGGGGGGGGTAAAATCTTCCGGGGGGGTGAAGCGGGCGTGCAAAAACTGGAAGAAGCAGCTCTGGCAACAAAGCGGTTTAAAGACCAGAAAACTTTTTTCGAAGAGTTTTCAATATCATTATAACGTATCCTGGAATTCTAGTGAGGATGGCAGGGATCCGTCATGTCAGTTTTTTTTTTGGCTGGTACATCCATGGATTGGCCACGGGCTCTCCCGGCATGTAAAGAAAGGATGACTCTTCTGTATACCGAAGGAAGAAAAATGAGCAAATAACGGGAGATGGAACTCAGGCTGCTCGGGGATGGGGGAGGGGGGGGGGGGGGGGCGACAAGTGAGGCTTATCTACCGTGAAAGATGTTTCATCGAGAGGAGCATTACAAGCCTCCGAATCCCCAACACACAAATATGAACTTGTTACTTTCAACAGCTCCTGGCGCTGTCTCCATCCTCCCAGCGCTGACATACGGGAGTCTGGAAGTACTAAGATTAATATATAAAAGCCGCCTGTCATCTCTCATTCAGAGGCGGAGAACGGCCGCGCATCCAGAGAAGAGGATCTCCGTACCGTTGCCGGCTACGCTTTTTTTTTTTTTTTTTTTTTACCCGTCTAAATAAGTGATTGTAAACCTCAACCGCAAGCATGGCGGCATCGGCCTTCAACCGCCGGGCAAGGCTAATGGACTGCAAAGGATTCCGGCACTTTAAGGTCAAGGCTAGGAGAAAAAAAAAAAAAAAAAGAATAGTTCCCTCTGGAGAAGAGACGCTTGAGAGGGGATATGATTTCAATTTATGAATACCGTACTGGTGACCCCACAATAGGGAGAAAACTTTTTCGCAGAAGAGAGTTTAACAAGACTCGTGGCCACTCATTAAAATTAGAAGAAAAGAGGTTTAACCTTAAACTACGTAGAGGGTTCTTTACTGTAAGAGCGGCAAGGATGTGGAATTCCCTTCCACAGGCGGTGGTCTCAGCGGGGAGCATCAATAGCTTCAAAAAACTATTAGATAATCACCTGAACGATCACAACATACAGGGATATACAATGTAATACTGACACATAATCACACACATAGGTTGGACTTGTGTCTTTTTTCAACCTCACCTACTATGTAACTATATATGTAACTATGTAATAAACTTTCTAATTCTCTTGAAGATTTATTCACTTAAGGACCGAGCCTCTATTTGAGATTTGTTGTTTACAAGTTAAAAACTGTTTTTTTCTTTTTGCTAGAAAACTAGAAAACTACTTAGAACCCTCAAACATTATACTTTTTTTTTTTTTCTAACACCCTAGAGAATAAAATGGCGGTCGTTGCAATACTTTATGTCACACCGTATTACAAGCGTTCTTTTTTTTTGGAAAAAAATACACTTTTTTTTAATTTAAAAATAAGACAACAGTAAAGTTAGCCCAATTTTTTTATATATATATATTGTGAAAGATAATGTTACGCCGAGTAAATTATTACCCAACATATCACGCTTCAAAATTGTGCCCGTTGGTGGAATGGCGACAAACTTTTACCCTTAAAAATCTCCATAGACGACGTTTAAAAAAATTCTGTTTTTGAGTTACAGAGATCTAGGGCTAGAATTATTGCTCTTGCTCTACTGATCGCGGTGATACCTCACATGTGTGGTTTGAACACCGTTTTCATATGCGGGCGCTACTGACGTATGTGTTCGCTTCTGCCCGCGAGCTCTGCGGGGCGTTTAAAAAAATTTTTTAAATTTATTTTACCTTTTATTTTTTTATTTTTACACTTTTTAAAAAAAAAAAAAGGGGATTATTTACGAAAAGGCAAATCTACTTTGCGCTACACGTGCACTTGGAAGTGCAGTCGCCGTAGATCCGAGGGGGACATGCAAGGAAAATTAAAAAAAACAGCATTTTAGCTTGCACATGATTGGATGATAAAATTTAGCAGAGCTTCCCCTCATTTCAGATCTACCCCTCAGATTTACAGCGACTGCGCTTCCAAGTTCACTTTCAGTGCAATTTCAAGTGCACTTTGCACTTGTAGTTTACAGTTGTAGTGCAAAGTGGATTTGCCTTAAATAATCCCCTTTATGTCACACCGTATTCGCACAGTGGTCTTACAAGCGCACTTTTTTTTTTTTTGGAAAAAATACACATTTTTGAATTTAAAAATAAGACAACAGTAAAGTTAGCCCAATTTTTTATTTTTTTTAATATTGTGAACGGTGATGTTAGCGCCGAGGAAATTGATACCCAACATGTCACGTTTCAAAATTGCGCCCGCTTGTGGAATGGCGACAAGCTTTTACCCTTAAAAATCTCCATAGGCGACGTTTAAAAAAATTCTACAGGTTGCATGTTTTGCATTACAGAGGAGGTCTAGGGCTAGAATTATTGCTCTCACTCTACCGATCGCGGCGACACATGTGTTAGATTGTAAGCTCTAAGGAGCAGGGCCCTCTGATTCCTCCTGTATTAAAGTGTATTGTAATTGTACTGTCTACCCTCAAGTTGTAAAGCGCTACGTAAACTGTTGGCGCTATATAAATCCTGTATAATAATAATAATGTGTGGTTTGAACACCGTTTTCATATGCGGGCGCTACTCAAGTATGCGTTCGCTTCTGCCCGCGAGCTCGGCGGGACGGGGCACATTTAAATAATTTTTTTTCTTATTTATTTTACCTTTTATTTTTTATTTTTACACTGTTTTTTTTTTTTATAAAAGAAAAATTGTGTCACTTTTATTCCTATTACAAGGAATGTAAACATCCCTTGTAATAGAAAAAAGAACATGACAGGTCCTCTTTAATGTGAGATCTGGGGGGTCAAAAAGACCTCAGATCTCATATTTACACTAAAATGCAATTAAAAAAAAAAAAAAAAAAAAAAGTCCTGTGGACGGAAGTGATGTTTTGACGTCGCTTCCGCCCTGCATTGTTATGGAGACGGGTGGGGGCCATCTTCCCCTCACTCGTCTCCATACCCAGGAAGGACAAGGATCCGATCGCCCCTGCCGCTACCGACAGCTCTGGTAAGCGGCGGAGGGCACCGGAGAGGTGCGGGAGGGGGGGTGCCCCTCCCCCACCACGGATAAAAGTGATCCCGCAGTGAATCCGCCGCAGAGACCACTCTTATCAGAAAGCGGACCGCCGGCCGAAGAAGAGGATACCGGGGTTATGGCAGCTGGGGAATGGCGCATACACTTGCTTGCAGACTCTCACTTCCAGGACCAGCTAGCACTGTGGTTGGGGCTGACACTGGCTCAGCCAGGCCCAAATCAAAGGCCCCTTGCAGGCAAGGACCACGGGGGCCCTATGGTGTAGAATTAATGGTAGTAGTTCTTGGTGCTAGCTGTCCCACATGTGGCCACTTCTCCCAGCGCCACCTCCTCAGGCCCTGCCAGCCCTCCGGGCCGCAGCTACCTCTCTCCACTGCCCGTGCCACCACGGTCCTCCTGACTGGCTCGGCACCCTGATTGGCTATCACAGTAATCAGTTACTGTAAGCCCGCCACTGCATACCTCCCAACTGTCCCTGATTTCGAGGGACTGTCCCTGATTTGGAGCAATGTCCCTCTGTCCCTCTTTCCTCCTCATTTGTCCCTCATTTTGGTCTGATCTATATAGTTGTATATAAAATGCACTTTTTTACATTTCAAAAAGTGTTTCCCAGTGCTAAACCTTTCATCCGATTTCTAAATTGCTGCATTTGTAAATTTTAAAAGCCAATATAAAGTAATAGTAGTGGTAAAAAAAAAAAAACACACTTGTGGATTTAATTAACCTTTTTTTTTGGGGTGTATTTTCCTTTAAGGGGGTGTGGCAGGGGGGGCGTGTCCTATGCCTACATACATTTGCTAGTAGGTGTCCCTCATTCCCATCTCGAAATGTTGGGAGTAGGGATGAGCTTCGAGTTCGAGTCGAACTCATGTTCGACTCGAACATTGGCTGTTCGCAAGTTCACCGAACAGCGAACAATTTGGGGTGTTCGCGGCAAATTCGAATGCCGCGGAACACCCTTTAAAAGTCTATGGGAGAAATCAAAAGTGCTAATTTTAAAGGCTAATATGCAAGTTATTGTCATAAAAAGTGTTTGGGGACCTGGGTCCTGCCCCAGGGGACATGGATCAATGCAAAAAAAAGTTTTAAAAACGGCCGTTTTTTCAGGAGCAGTGATTTTAATAATACTTAAAGTCAATCAATAAAAGTGTAATATCCCTTTAAATTTCGTACCTGGGGGGTGTCTATAGTGTGCCTGTAAAGGGGCGCATGTTTCCTGTGTTTAGAACAGTCTGACAGCAAAATGACATTTTGAAGGAAAAAACTCATTTAAAACTACCCGCGGCTATTGCATTGCCGACAATACACATAGAAGTTCATTGATAAAAACGGCATGGGAATTCCCCAAAGGGGAACCCCGAACCAAAATTAAAAAAAAAAAATGACGTGGGGGTCCCCCTAAATTCCATACCAGGCCCTTCAGGTCTGGGATGGATATTAAGGGGAACCCCGGCCAAAATTTAAAAAAAAAAATGACGTGGGGTTCCCCCTAAATTCCATACCAGACCCTTCAGGTCTGGTATGGATTTTAAGGGGAACCCCGCGCCAAAAAAAAAAAAAAAAACGGCGTGGGGTCCCCCCAAAAATCCATACCAGACCCTTATCCGAGCACGCAACCTGGCAGGCCGCAGGAAAAGAGGGGGGGACAAGAGTGCGGCCCCCCCTCCCTCCTGAACCGTACCAGGCCACATGCCCTCAACATTGGGAGGGTGCTTTGGGGTAGCCCCCCAAAACACCTTGTCCCCATGTTGATGAGGACAAGGGCCTCATCCTCACAACCCTGGCCGGTGGTTGTGAGGGTTTGCGGGCGGGGGGCTTATCGGAATCTGGAAGCCCCCTTTAACAAGGTGACCCCCAGATCCCGGCCCCCCCCCTGTGTGAAATGGTAAGGGGGTACATAAGTACCCCTACCATTTCACGAAAAAAGTGTCAAAAATGTTAAAAATGACAAGAGACAGTTTTTGACAATTCCTTTATTTAAATGCTTCTTCTTTCTTCTATCTTGCTTCATCTTCTGGTTCTTCTGGCTCTTCTGGTTCTTCTGGTTCTTCCTCCGGCGTTCTCGTCCAGCATCTCCTCCGCGGCGTCTTCTGTCTTCTTCTCCTCGGGCCGCTCCGCACCCATGGCATGGGGGGGAGGCTCCCGCTCTTCTCTTCTTCTTTTCTTCTTTTCTTCTTTTCTTCTCTTCTTCTCTTCTTCTTCATTTTCTTCTCCGGGCCGCTCCGCAATCCATGCTGGCATGGAGGGAGGCTCCCGCTGTGTGACGGCGCTCCTCGTCTGACAGTTCTTAAATAACGGAGGGGGGCGGGGCCACCCGGTGACCCCGCCCCCTCTGACGCACGGTGACTTGACGGGACTTCCCTGTGGCATTCCCCGTGACGTCACAGGGAAGTCCCGTCAAGTCACCGTGCGTCAGAGGGGGGCGGGGTCACCGGGTGGCCCCGCCCCCCTCCGTTATTTAAGAACTGTCAGACGAGGAGCGCCGTCACACAGCGGGAGCCTCCCTCCATGCCAGCATGGATTGCGGAGCGGCCCGGAGAAGAAAATGAAGAAGAAGAGAAGAAGAGAAGAAGAGAAGAAAAGAAGAAAAGAAGAAGAGAAGAAGAGAAGAGCGGGAGCCTCCCCCCCATGCCATGGGTGCGGAGCGGCCCGAGGAGAAGAAGACAGAAGACGCCGCGGAGGAGATGCTGGACGAGAACGCCGGAGGAAGAACCAGAAGAACCAGAAGAGCCAGAAGAACCAGAAGATGAAGCAAGATAGAAGAAAGAAGAAGCATTTAAATAAAGGAATTGTCAAAAACTGTCTCTTGTCATTTTTAACATTTTTGACACTTTTTTCGTGAAATGGTAGGGGTACTTATGTACCCCCTTACCATTTCACACAGGGGGGGGGCCGGGATCTGGGGGTCACCTTGTTAAAGGGGGCTTCCAGATTCCGATAAGCCCCCCGCCCGCAGACCCCCACAACCACCGGCCAGGGTTGTGGGGATGAGGCCCTTGTCCTCATCAACATGGGGACAAGGTGTTTTGGGGGGCTACCCCAAAGCACCCTCCCAATGTTGAGGGCATGTGGCCTGGTACGGTTCAGGAGGGAGGGGGGGCCGCACTCTCGTCCCCCCCTCTTTTCCTGCGGCCTGCCAGGTTGCGTGCTCGGATAAGGGTCTGGTATGGATTTTTGGGGGGACCCCACGCCGTTTTTTTTTTTTTTTTGGCGCGGGGTTCCCCTTAAAATCCATACCAGACCTGAAGGGTCTGGTATGGAATTTAGGGGGAACCCCACGTCATTTTTTTTTTTAATTTTGGCCGGGGTTCCCCTTAATATCCATACCAGACCTGAAGGGCCTGGTATGGAATTTAGGGGGACCCCCACGTCATTTTTTTTTTTTTAATTTTGGTTCGGGGTTCCCCTTTGGGGAATTCCCATGCCGTTTTTATCAATGAACTTCTATGTGTATTGTCGGCAATGCAATAGCCGCGGGTAGTTTTAAATGAGTTTTTTCCTTCAAAATGTCATTTTGCTGTCAGACTGTTCTAAACACAGGAAACATGCGCCCCTTTACAGGCACACTATAGACACCCCCCAGGTACGAAATTTAAAGGGATATTACACTTTTATTGTTTGACTTTAAGCATTATTAAAATCACTGCTCCTGAAAAAACGGCCGTTTTTAAAACTTTTTTTTGCATTGATCCATGTCCCCTGGGGCAGGACCCAGGTCCCCAAACACTTTTTATGACAATAACTTGCATATAAGCCTTGAAAATTAGCACTTTTGATTATTCATGTTCGTGTCCCATAGACTTTAACGGTGTTCGCATGTTCGAACGAACTTTTTTCCTGTTCGCATGTTCTGGTGCGAACCGAACAGGGGGGTGTTCGGCTCATCCCTAGTTGGGAGGTATGCCACTGTGTTTACTTCCTCTTCTGAATGAAGAGGAAGTTGCATTGTATCTTTCTCTCCTTGCAGGAGATGAAACTGTAAATAAAAAAAAGTGTGTAAAAATAAATAAATAAATAAATAAAGAATAAAAAATAAAGAAGAAAATAAGATCAAGGTTTGCCAGAGTTAGGGCTAGGATCAAGGTTGTGGTCAAAGATTAAGGTAGGGTTAAGGTTAAGGTTGGGATCAAAGGTCACAGTAGGCATATTTTGGGTAGAATTTTAATTTTTTTAATTTACCGTATTTATCAGCGTATAACACGCACTTTTTTCCCCTTAAAATCAGGGGAAAATCGCGGGTGCGTGTTATACGCCGATCCCCTGCGATCCTGACCTGTCAGAACTAAAAAATCGCTGACCGCGATTTGAAAATGGCGCCGCCGGCGCCGAAATACACAGTGCCGGTCCTCGGCTCTTCTCGGCGGCTTTCGGTTTCACTCGAGCGCCGCCCGAGCCTAGCCGAGTATACTCGGCTAGTTTCGGATAGCTCCGCTCACCGTCCGAGTGGAACCGAAAGTAAACGAGAGCCGCCGAGAAGAGCCGAGGACCGGCTCTGTGTATTTCGGCGCCGGCGGCGCCATTTTCAAATCGCGGTCGGCGATTTTGAAGCTCACAGGCTTCAGCAAGACTGCACTGGGGCAAGGCTGGACTGGGGCAAGGCTGGACTGGACACTGGGGAAGGCTGCACTGACATGGCTGCACTGACATGGCTGCACTAGCAAGGCTGCACTGACATGGCTGCACTGACATGGCTGCACTGGCAAGGCTGCACTGGCAAGGCTGCACTGGCAAGGCTGCGCTGACATGGCTGCACTGGCAAGGCTGCACTGACATGGCTGCACTGACAAGGCTGCACTGACAAGGCTGCACTGACAAGGCTGCACTGACAAGGCTGCACTGAGAAGGCTGCACTGGGCAAGGCTGGACTGGGGCAAGGCTGCACTGAGAAGGCTGCAATGATGGGCATTTAAATGTAAGTTTTTTTCCCTTCAACTTCCCTCCTAAAAGTTTTTTTTCCTTAAAATTCCCTCCTAAATTGAGGTGCGTGTTATACGCCGATAAATACGGTATTTATTTTTTTATTAGTATCAGTGTTAATGTGTTTTAAGATATTAAAAAATGCAAATTGTTTCCGGGCTGTACTACAGGTGCAAATAACAACTAACATACACACATGTGGTATCGCTGTGATCGTCAGGAGCAGGAGAATTTTTTTTTAGGTTGTTCTTTGGTGGTAAATTATGGTAGTAGTAAGAATTATACAGCTAAATTAAAAAATAAATAAATAAATAAAAAAGATTTTTTTTTTTATGCTATTTTGGCCATTTTTTCTTTGATAATAAAAATCAAGAGATATCCATTACCATTTAACCCCCCCCCCCCCCTAAAAAAAAAAAAAAAAAGCCCTGGACAAAAAAAAAAAGGTATAATTTACCTGGATACACAAGGTAGTTGTGATGATATGTACGTTTTTTACTAACACATCTCAAAGTTGTAAAATTGTGCTCAGGCATTAACATTTGTTTTACCTTTAGCCGAGAAGGCGTTATTATCTCTTTAACCTCCCTGGCGGTATGATTATTTTGGATTTTAGGTGCTGAAAGCGGTACCATTATTTTGCATGGAAATTTGGCGTTTTATATTGTAGGTCTGTAAATCTTAACAATAACACACTTAAATCTGTCCAAACCAGAGTCTAGTAGATATCCCGGGTATGATAAAGTTTGAAACACAAAAACATAAATTATAATATAATAAATAAAAATAAATAATTAAAAAAAAAAAAAAAAAATAGTAATAAAATAAATTTCCCCACAATTCACTATCGCTCAATTCTGCAAGTGTTCTAATTTACTATTGCTGTTTTCTAGCTGGTCTAAAGCCACTTTTGACGTAAAGGGACACTTTTTGGTTGCTATGGACAATCTCCAGTTTCCAGGCAGAAAGAACAGTGTATATCATGTAAAACTGCATGCAGGGCATGGGCCAAAGCACTGGGGACAAAAGGGATGTGAAATCATTTCATACAGTACTGTAATCTGTAAGATTACAGTACTGTATGTGTTATGATTTTTACTTTTTTTTTAATTTGCCGCCAGGCTCCGCCCCCGTGCGTCGCGCCGCTCGCAGGGAACGGAGCCTGGCACAGAGAGGCTTCGGAGGAGGACGGAGCCCTCGGACACTGCGGGTGACATCGCAGGATCCCGGGGACAAGGTAAGTAAAGCCGCCCCAGGATCCTGCAATGCGATCCCGAGTGTGGCTCGGGGTTACCGCTAATGGTACTGAATTTTAACCCCGAGCCACACTCGGGAATACCGCCAGGGAGGCTACAGCGAAGATCCACCCTGAAAATTTTTTTTTCCATAATCAGACTCCTTTACACCTATAAAGAAACATTTGGAGGAATATTTTTTTTTTTTTATATATATACTTATCAGAAACTCCCTGTTGCTATGTAGTCCTCCTAATCTGCCACTGCCTGGTCCGCGGAGCTCCTCGTCACTTCCTTCCCTCGCCTGTGCTCCTGGGACGTGTCTTCATTTCCCAGGAGTCTGTGGGCAGTACTGTGATGAAAAATCGATACGGCCGCCGGTGAATTGCGCGAATGCGCGAGATCGAGAGCTGCATTGCTGGTTACCCAGCATCCATTATGACTAAGGCCTTATAGGCTGAAACGCGTCAACTGTTCTCATTTGCGTTTGGTCACTGTGTCTTATCAATAAATATTACACTTTTTAAGAGCAATCACCGGAGTGCGGATCATCTTTTCCTTATCTACCCAGCATCCACCTCTCCAACGCTTATCCCGGAAGAGTTAACGGTTGGGCTTCACATGCCCACAATCATGATGGCAATGGCCACAACAGGGAGGGTCAAACTTGTGAGGATTACATTTATTGTAGCGCTTACCCCCGAAGGAGCGGCTGATTTTATTTGGGTCTTTGCCGTCACCCCCCTTACCTGTATTTCCACCAGACACGGGACTACTGCCCCGTACACACGGTCGGACTTTGTTCGGACATTCCGACAACAAAATCCTAGGATTTTTTCCGACGGATGTTGGCTCAAACTTGTCTTGCATACACACGGTCACACAAAGTTGTCGGAAAATCCGATCGTTTTAAACGCGGTGACGTAAAACACGTACGTCGGGACTATAAACGGGGCAGTGGCCAATAGCTTTCATCTCTTTATTTATTCTGAGCATGCGTGGCACTTTGTCCGTCGGATTTGTGTACACACGATCGGAATTTCCGACAACGGATTTTGTTGTCGGAAAATTTTATCTCCTGCTCTCCAACTTTGTGTGTCGGAAAATCCGATGGAAAATGTCCGATGGAGCCCACACACGGTCGGAATTTCCGACAACACGCTCCGATCGGACATTTTCCATCGGAAAATCCGACCGTGTGTACGGGGCATTAGAGTCTGTATTAGGCCTTACGCCCATCAATGTACACACCAGTCACTTAGTTATGTTTCCAATGCTTTATTGCAAAACCTTTAAAGAAGTAGCAGTAAAGAGGTAGAACAGGAGTTGTCGGAGGGTTCAGATACCTTATGCAGATCACTGAGGAATTTCAGATCCTTAAGACAAATACACCTTCAATCTATGGATCTTGCTCACCCGGATAGGCCCCTCTCACTGACCCAGCAGCCGGAATGGCGCACGGACAAAAAGTCTCTGCCACAGACTTGAGAAGAACAAAATTGGTTGAACGATCCTCTGCCACAGGATTTGGTATTAGATGAACAGCAAAACACAGTACCAGAACCTTTAAGCCGACCCAGCAGTACTGTGCGGTAGGTTGGTTAGGATGCATCCTCCAATTGAGCCACCAGGCTCTTCTTGAGATACCAGCCTTTCGCACGGTCCTCTCCAAGATGAGTCCTCCCGCGGATCTTCTCAATTGCTTGGCTTCTTCCCGCAGGATGGACAGCACAGGACCACCTCTGAACCAGCAGACCCCAGACGACCTCTGGGCCTACTTGTAGTAACATAGCCTTTTGGCCAGCATGGTCCCGAGACAGGAAAGAAGTTGTCACATACCTTAGGCCAGGAGGGCCAGGAGGCGAGAGAGAGAAAAAAATGGCGTCTGCCCCTTAAGTACTCTCTCCCAGAATTCACAGCGGTGAACCACCCCCACTGAGCTGTTTCCAAGAAAGAAGAGCACTCAATACACTTCAGCCTGTTGCTCTTCCAACACTGGCCTGTGGTGACAGCGAAAACTACAGACAACAGTGTGGAACTACATGCAACACAGCCAATGCCGGAACAGAAGCTAATTTAGCCACAGATTAAATCTGAACTACCCTCTTTCCCCGAAAATAAGACCTAGCGTGATTGTCGGTGATGGCTGCAACATAAGCCCTACCCCCCAAATAAGCCCTAAAGTCCTTGTAGGTCTTATTTTCAGGGTAGGGCTTATTTTTGGAGGTAGGGCTTATTTGGGGGGTGGGGCTTATATTGCAGCCATCACCGACAATCACGCTAGATCTTATTTTCGGGGGAAACAGGGTATATACAGAACAGATAACCCCCTAAATTTACATGCAAGCGCCTGGTCAACAGGAGCAGGGCACTACATTATATTTTAGCAACATCCACTATTAAGCTTGTATAATCGTTTTTTTATTTAATAATGCATTATGCTCGGATCAATGAAAAAATAAATAAATAAAATAAAATAAAAACAAAAATGTGTCCGGAACTCCGCTTTAGGGCAGAGAGTAGCTTGTAGAATTTACAAATATGCATCTAAAGCTTCCATTCCATGCACAGGAGATAAAGATATTTGACTTTTAATGTTTCCTTGCTCAGCACGTTATTTTTATTTTAAGGAGCTGCCAGGAAGCTGGTTGTCCTCTGCCCTTCAAGATGGTTGGAGTGCCAAGGTCTCCTCTTCTTCTCCAGCCAGGTGTGCTCCTCCAGGCGCATGTCTGGGACATCTGTCTACACTCATAAAAACTGCAGCCAAGGGACACGGCGAGCCTTCTCCTGACATCATTAGGTGCCACTTATAGAATCTGCTTAGTGCGCTAGGACGGGATACGAACCTTCGTAGTGCTCAGGAATTCATATTCCCGATTGATCGAACGTTCTGGTTTTTCCAGCTTGTCTTTTGGATTTCATTTGCTTGTCTGCTGCCTACCTCAACCCGAATGTTATTATAAAACTCTTCTATAGACCACCATATCAGTTAATGTGGTCCAATTATAAAAAAAAAAATAAAAAAAAAATGATGTAGCCATTTATCCAACAAATCTGCTTTTACATTCGTTTTGTGCAAATTGGAGGAAAAAAAAAAAAAGAAAACACAAATGCTCCTTGTTGGTTCTTTTCACTTTTGAATGAATGTTCCTTCACTGTGGGCGGTAGTAAAATACCATATTGTGGCCACTGGGTGGAGCTGAGGAGCAAAGAAAAATTTTGTAACAACAGATATGATTGTAAAAATTCTAGAGAACGCTAGAGGGAAATAGCAAATGTTAATTACAATTATTTGCTGATTACCTCTAGCACTGCCTTACTCAACCTTTTTTCAGCCACAGCACCCTTTAAAAAGCACGAGGCACCCCAGTTTAAAATTTTAAAAATGTAAATGATACTGTACTTATCAAAGGGAAACCTGAGCCAGGCATGATGCACACAACTGCCCTGATGAAGTTGGCCCCTCTCACATCAGAGCCATTCTTTACATTAAAGTTTCCTCCATCACATCGGGGTGCCCCCTTTTAAATTAGAGTCCCCCCTCTCATCAGAAGCCCCCCTTCACATCAGAAGCCCCCCTTCACATCAGAGCTATTCTTTACATTACAGGTCCTCCCATCACATCAGGGTACCCCTTCACACCAGAGTCCCCCCTTCACATCAGAAGCCATCCTTTACATGAAAGGTCCCCACATTACATCAGGGTGCCCCCCTTTACTTCAGAGCCCCCCCTCACATCAGAGTCATTCTTTACATTAAAGGATTCTCCATCACATCAGAGTGCTCCCTTTACATGAGAGTCACCCCTTCACATCAGAAGCCCCCCATTCACATCAGAGTCTCCCCTTCACATCAGAAGCCCCCCTAAACATCAAAGGGCTCCCTATACATTAGAGGCCCTTATCGCATCAGAGTCACCCCTATGCATCAAATGCCCCCTATACATGAGTCTCCCCACACATCAGAGCCCCCCCCATCACAGAACCCCTCCCCCCAGCACGCAGTTCCCTCTTCACATCAGAGCCCCGCCTTTTTGCCCCATCATTGTGGCAGAAGGAGTGGGGGTGAAGGAGGTCTGGAGGGGGCCAACTTCTATCTTTTCCTGAATGTTGGGGGTGCCCTGCATGCTGCCTGCCCCGAATCAGAGTCATGTGTCGCCACGGTGGGGGTGAGTCGGCAGCCATCACTATAGCAGTAAATGAAGCTGTGCATCCTGGCCCTAGAATCATTGGTTGTTAGGTTGCTGGCAGCTGCCCCCCCCACCCCCCCCCCCCGTACCTTGGCAACACATGATGCTGATCCTGGGCAAAACGGGTCCTGTTTGTGCAGCACACCAAGGGAATCCAGACAGCGCCCTGGTGGAGAAACTCTGCCCTAGCTAGAACTGTTACATCGTATTGCTTGTTCCAAAGATTTATTTCCTATGCCCCTCAGCTCCATCTAGTGGCCGTAATGTGGAATTTTACTACTGCCCGTAAAAATTAGGCACATTTGTCCAGGAGAGAAAACAGCCTAATGGACGTTCGTTTTTGCCCAATTCGTACAGAAGGAATGTACATGCAGACTCCCTGGATGATTCGTGTTTACAAATAGACACCGGGGAATTCAGAACAAATAGTAATAATTAAAAAAAAAACCTTTTCAGTACATCTCTGTATACAATTCAATTTTTCTGTTTTGTCTCTAAGGCTAGGCTGTCGGTTTTTCAGGCGGATCCGAGCGGGCCACCCATTGACTTGTATGGGCAGGCGGATGATAGTGAAGATGTGTCCGCTGACATCCGATCCGACAAGATCCGCTCAACACAGACGGATGGCGATACGTTCACCATCTGTCCAGCAGATCAGATCGGATGGGATCGGATGAAAAACGGACATGCTGTCTGTTTTCATCCGATTTTCCCATAGAGAACAGCGGGGCTCTGACACTGTGAGCGGAGGCGGACCGGTCATCCGCCGGCTCAGCGGAGATCAACAGAGCGATCCCTCCCCCCGCTAAGCTAGTTGAAAGGGGCCTAAGGCTGGCTTTAGGAGCGTTAGCGTTTTATTAGCATTTTTGCAGTAAAAGGGGAAAAAAAAAAGCTAAAAAAAATGCTATTAGTAGCATTTAGGAGCGTTTCTGCTGGAAAAACGCTCCAAGAAACTACAAAAACACCTACAAAATCTTTTTTCTGCTCCTAGAAGCTGAAGCGCAAAGAACGCTAAATTAGTGTGCATGGACATATAGGATAACGCTATTCAGCTTCTAGGAGTAGAAAAAAATGCTAGAGTGCTTGGAGCCAAAAGCAGAACTAAACATGTGCTATTTCTAACCTTTATACTGCTACCATTAGTAAATACATAACAAAGTATATTATATTCACTTGTTTAAACCACTTGAGGAGGGCACCGGAGCGCGGCGGGCTGGGGGGCCCTCTCTCGCCACTGATAAAAGTGATCTTGCGGCGAATTCACCGCAGAGACCACTATTATCGGAAACCGGACCGCCAGCCGAAGAAGAGGATACTGGGGTTATGGCAGCTAGCTGCTGCCATAACAGCGATATTTCTCTTCAAAGTGAGGACGTATATCAGCGTGCGGCGGTCCGGAAGTGGTTAAAACTTTTTTTTTTTTTTTTTTTTTTTTTACATTTCTTGGGTTGCTTCCTGGTTTCTGGCCTAGGCCAAAATGATGTCATACATCCCAGGAGTCTCCATGGGAGGAGGGGCTTTCTCAGCTAAGCCCCCTCCAACTCCTGCATGCCTGAGCTAAGGGCAGATGGATTGCAGGAAGTAAATGCTACATGAATCACCTGCCCTTAATCAACATGGCCACAGCTAGAAATTCTAGGGGGGTGTTTTTCAAAGTGATTTCTCAACAAAATAAAGCATTGAAACATGGATGGATGGATGGATGGACGGAGGGAGTTTACTTTGAATATTAAACATTCATTAAATAGTGTTTTTGGTTTGTGGTGCCAATACAGCTCACTTCCTGTTTCAAATCATATGGCCATTTAAAGTGTTGCTTTAAATAAACTGCTAATACATGAATTACTGTAAAACAATAAGACTACTTTCACACTGGAGCAGTGCGGGCGTTAGTGGTAAAGCGCCACTAGTATTAGCTTTACCACTGCTTTCGCCCGCTAGCGGGTCGCTTTTAACCCCCCCCTGCTAGCGGCCTAGGAAAGGGTTAAAAGCTCCCGAAAAGCACCGCTGCCGAATCGCTTTGCAGGCGCTTCGGTAGCGGTGCCCATTTATTTCAATGGGCAGGGGGCGGTATAGGAGCGCTGCATACACCGCTCCCGCACTGCCCCAAAGATGCGGCTTGCAGGACATATTTTCCCGCCCCGCAAGTGCACCGCCCCCAGTGTGAAAACACTCAGGCTTTCACACTGGAGTTGCTTGAGAGGCGCTATTTTTAGCGCTAAAACGCCTGAAAAGCCCCCCCCCGTGTAAAAAGGGGTCTAAATAAAAAGAAAAAAACAGAAACCCCCTAACGGGGCTTTAATGCAGCCAATAATATACGGGGTCGAAACGCGTCAGCCTTCTACTATCTTTGATCTTGCTGTCTTAGTGCTATTGTACTGTACACTGTTCCCGGTTATGGGTATTGTCTGCTTTTTATCAAATTTTGTACTCCAGTTCATGTCTTGACTTTTTATGTCAGAATTTACTATTTTTATACTTTTTTGTACCAATAAAATTACTTTTTGATCATCTATTCATCCTGAATTGTATATTATTGGCTGCATTAAAGCCCCGTTAGGGGGTTTGTGTTTTTCTTCTATGCATCTTGTGGGGTGCGCAGCCCTTTTGTCTGTACTCCTCTGAGTGTCCCCTTTTTCTACGGGGTCTAAATAAAGTAGAACTTGAAGACAAATGACCCATTTACAGTTGATATACGTCTAAATGTGCCGCTTGATCTGCCAATTTTATTTGTAACTCTGCCCAACTAGTTTTGTGATTCAAACCACGGGCGCTCAGATCAGCCAGGAAGATGATTCTATTTTTTTTTTTTTTTTTCAGTTAAAACTTCCTGCATCATCTGCCGGCTCATTGGGTGAATCAGCGGTATATTGATATTGATTGGTTGTCTAGTGAGTGGGCTGGAAGCTGAGGGGTCACACTGGAAACTGTTGCAATAAAAGGAGTGCAAGAACGACCGCAACATACAGGGATATACAATGTAATACTGACATATAATCACACACATAGGTTGGATTTGATGAACTTGTGTCTTTTTTCTTTTTTTTTTTTTCAATAAAGATTTTTATTAGGCAAATGAGAAGAACATACAAAATAATGCATCCGCTTGTAACATCAGTGTACATCTGGTGGCTTTGGTACATCTGCGTTCAGTGACAATAAACGTAACATAATAGAAATAAATTCACCAGTAGTTGCATTTATGATGGAGTGCTAATAATCTCCGTTAACTTAGATAAGGCATTCCTCCCAACGTTTTGAGATGGGAATGAGAAACACCTATCAGCAAAAGTATGCAGGCATAGGACACACCCCATGCCACGCCCCCTTAAAGGAGAATTGTACAAAACAATTGGTTTATTTGTTTATTATTATTGGTTTATTATTAATTGATTAAACCCACAAGTGCTTTTTTACCACTGCTATTCTTTTATATCGGCTTTTGGAATTTACAAATGCAGCAATTTAGAGATCAGATGAAAGGTTTAGCTCTGGAAAACACTTTCTGATAGATAAATAGTGAATTTTATATACAACTATATAGATCAGACCCAAAATGAGGGACAAATGAGGAGGAATGAGGGACAGAGGGACATTGCTCCAAATCAGGGACAGTCCCTCGAAATCAGGGACAGTCCCTCGAAATCAGGGACAGTCCCTCGAAATCAGGGACAGTTGGGAGCTATGGATAAGGCACATTGGGGGTTATTTACGAAAGGCAAATCCACTTTGCACTACAAGTGCACTTAGAAGTGCAGTCGCTGTAGATCCGAGGACGGCATGCAAGGAACATAAAAAACAGCATTTTAGCTTGCACATGATTGGATGATAAAATTAGCAGAGCTTCCCCTCATTTCAGATCTACCCCTTACGCCGTGTACACACGGGCGGACTTTTCGGCAACAAAAGTCCGACAGTCTTTCCGACGGACTTTCGACAGACTTTTGACGGACTTTCGAACGAACGGACTTGCCTACACACGATCACACCGGATTCGTACGCGATGACGTACACCGGACTAAAATAAGGAAGTTCATAGCCAGTAGCCAATAGCTGCCCTAGCGTCGGTTTTCGTTCGTCGGACTAGCATACAGACGAGCGGATTTTTCGATAGGAACTGGGTCCGGCGGAGTTCCGAAGTAAAGATTTGAAACATGTTCCAAATCTAAAGTCCGTCAGATTTTCGACAGAAACAGTCAGCTGCAGGTCCGATGAAGCCCACACACGGTCGGATTGTCCGCCGGATTCGGTCCGTCGGATCAGTCCGGTCAAAAAAGTCCGCCCGTGTGTACGCGGCATTAGATTTAGAGCGACTGCACTTCCAAGTGCACTTGCAGTGCAAAGTGGATTTGCCTTTTCGTAAATAACCCCCCTTGTGTTCAGGAGTATCATAAGAGTCAGGAGGCATAATTAAATCGAAAGGAAAAGAGAAAAAAAGAACGAAAACTAAAATAAAATAAAAGGAAGGTGTGCAAGAAAATTTATTCAGGTAGGAGTCAGGGGTACCCCCCTGGGGTCATCACAGGTACAGTTCCAATCCCTTAATAGTGGGATATAGACAACAGATTAACAATGGTCCAATGGCTGATATACATATATATGTAGTTTACGAGAGCGTTCGGTGGTGCTCATCCAGTTGTCAGACTATCATATGCTACAGAATATTTGAACTGGAACCAGGCTGACCATGTTTTGTGGAACTTGTCGGAGGTTTCGTTTGCTATAGCAAGTGTTTTTTTCCATTTTCAGGATACGGTTCACTGTGGAGGCCCATTCTATAATGGAAGGGGTTGTGGTCAGTTTCCAATACCTGGGAATCAAAAGACTTTGCGGCAAGCAGAAGGTGCTTGGTCAGGGATCGTTTATACCTACCTAGAGGAAAAATTTGAAATGTGGAGAAGGCAACATGCGGGCGTGAGTTTGATTTTAGTGTCTGTAATGTGGAGGATCAACTTGCATATGTTGGTTCCAATAGAAAGCTATTTTAGGGCACTCCCACCAAATATGAAACATGTCACCCATGGTGTCCCCACATCTCCAGCACAATTACGAAGCTGACGGGTACCGTCGTTTTATCTTTTCAGGTGTAGCGTACCTACTGTGTCAGTAGCTTATAAGAGTTTTCTTGAAATCTCGTGCTAATCGAGCATTTATGTGCTAAAATGCATGCGCTTTCCCATTGGGAATCAGTAAAGTGTGTTTGGAGAGCAGATTCCCATAGGCTTCTAAACCTGGCTGAGTCTGTAGGTTCAGCTTGCTGGACTTGTGGCTTTTTTCAACCTCACCTACTATGTAACTAATGGCGCGTACACACGGGCTGACTTTTCGACCGGACTGGCCCGACCGAATCCGGTGGACAATCCGATCGTGTGTGGGCTCCATCGGACCTGCAGCTGACTTTTTTCGGTCAAAAATCTGACGGACTTTAGATTTGAAACATGTTTCAAATCTTTCTGACGGACTCGAGTCCGGTCGAAAAGTCTGCTCCTCTGTATGCTAGTCCGACGGACAAAAACCGTCACTAGGGCAGCTATTGGCTATGAACTTCCTTGTTTTAGTCCGGTCGTATGTCATCACGTACGAATCCGTCGGAATTTGGTGTGATCATGTGTAGGCAATTCCGTTCGTTGGGAAAGTCCGTCAGACGTCCGTCAGATAGACCGTCGGACCAGTCCGGTCGAAAAGTCCGCCCGTGTGTACGCTGCATAAGAATCACAGGACTTTTACTTCATTTTGTATTCAATGCTGGAGTTTAGGGTTGTCCCGATACCGAGCATTTGCGTGAGTACTTGTACTTGCACAAATGCTCCCGATGCCTAATCCAATACCTCGGAGAGGCGGCACAACCGGAAGTCAGCGGGCGGAACAACGGAAGTGACGCTCAGTGTCGACGTCAGTGGTTGGACAGCCCGGCGCCTATTTTGGTACACCCTGCACTCGGCCGCAGTAAGCCACCAGCAGACATCTTGTTACACCCAGCCTGTATAATTCGCTTGAAGAGTGCGAGGAGTACCAAGATGGGCATCGCGGGCAGCCTTTCCTCTCATGTCACTTATTCCTGGCTGTATTTTAGTGCCTGCCCATCAGCGCCCATAAATGCCACCTATCAGTGCCCAATGCCCTTAAGTGCCGCCTGTCAGTGCCAGCCGTCAGTGCCAGCCACTTGTCAGTGCCAGCCGTCAGTTTTGGTTGCCACCTCATCCCTTTAAACCCGAACACATATTAATTACACGGGTTCTGTGGCTGATTAAGGTGGTAATTAAACTCACTTGGTGCCTTATCTGCATTTAATTACCCTCAGAACCTGTGTAATTCAAAGGCGTTCGGGTTTAAAGGGATGAGGTGGCAACTCTACCGTCAGTGCCAACCACCTGTCAGTGCCAGCCCATCAGTCAGAGCCCATCAGTGCTGCATATCAGTGCCCATCAATGCCACCTAATCCTATCAGTGCTCATCAGTGCTGCTTAATCAGTGCCACCTATCTGTGCTCAATAGTGCTGCATATCAGTGCCACCTAATCTGGCTGTATTGTGCTTTTAAAACAGACACATAATTGTATTAATTGAATATAGAATGTAACAGGGTATGTGGGGGCATGGCTGTGTCATGAAGGGAGTTCTACCTTCCCTCTAATGCCGCGCACACTTTCTGACGGGTAATGTTGGATGTGAGCTTGTTGACGGTAAGTCCGTAGGGTCCATCGGACATTTGTTGTCAGGCTTTCCGCCAATAAATGTTGACTAGCAGGTTCTCAAATTTTCCATCAACAAAACTTTGTTGTCGGGCTTTCCGATCGTGTGAACACAAGTCAGTTGCACAAAAGTTCACGCATGCTCGGAATCAAGTATGAGCCGGAAGCGCTGGGTCTTGTAAAACTAGCGTTTGTAATGGAGATATCACATGACCATTGAACTTCCTTTTTATCGTCTCGCCGTACGTCTTGTAAGTCACCACGTTCGTAATTGTTGGCTAACATTGGTGTGATCGTGTGTATGCAAGACAAGTTGGAGCCAACAACCTTCGAACAAAAATCCACGGTTTTGTTGTCGGAAAGTCCGATCGTGTGTACGTGGCATTACGCTGTAAACGCACCCAGGTATGCGGAAACGTGGCTTTTTTTTTTAGCAGGAAATTAAAGATGCAAAACAGGGGGGTGCAGAGAACTGGGGAGGTGTTGGAGTTGAGAACTTACTGGTGGAGTCCCAAAGAAATTTACGAAGCAAAGGGTTGACCCACCAAACATGATTCCACCTCAAACTGAAATATTACTTTTTGGTAGATGAACCTTTAAGGCCAGAATTCTAAATAATAATTTAAGACTTAGCATAGAAAGAAAGCAATGAATGAAATTCTTTTTTTTTTTTGCACTGTGACAAGTTTGGAAGCAGCCGCTATTCTTATAAGGCCAGACAGCTGAGCGCAGAGGTGCGGAGTGACACCAGAGGTGTGATAAATTGACGTTCTCAAATAGACACAGCCCAGGGAGCACACTCCTCACCGTCACACTTGTCTTGCTGTACAAGGACTATTCCAAACCTCCACAGTGATGTAATGAACCAGATTTGAATGATTTTTCTGAAAATGGCAAATGAAGAATGTTATCTGGCGAGATGCCAAGCCTGGACTTTTTTTTTTCTTTCTTTTTTTTTTTACTGCAGAAGTTCTGAGAACAGGAGCCATATTGTATAGACAAATAGTGAAAAGGTACAGTGCACCTGGAAAGCATTCACGGAGCTTCACTTTTTTCCACATTTTGTTACAGTCTTATTCCAAAATGGATTAAACTGATTATTTTCCTCAAAATTCTACAAACAATTTCCCATAATGACAACGTGAAGTTTGTTTGAAATCTTTGCAAATTTAGAAAACCAAAAAAAATCCCATGTACATAAGTATTCACAGCCTTTGCTGAATACTTTGGTGAAGCTCTTTTGGCACCAATTACAGCCTCAAGTCTTTTTGAGTATGATGCTACAAGCTTGGCACACCTATTTTTGGGCAGTTTCTTCCCATTCTTCTTTGCAGGACCTCTCAAGCTCCATCGGGTTGGATGGGGAGCGTTGGTGCACAGCCATTTTCAGATCTCTCCAGAGATGTTCATTTGGGTTCAAGTCTGGGATCTGGCTGGGCCACTCCAGGGCATTCACAGAGTTGTCCCGTAGCCACTCCTTTGTTATCTTGGCTGTGTGCTTAGGGTCATTGTCTTGTTGGAAGATGAACCTTCGCCACAGTCTGAGGTCCAGAATGCTGTGGAACAGGTATTCATCAAGGATGTCTCTGTACATTGCTGCATTCATCTTTCCCTCAATCCTGACTAGTCTCCCAGTTCCTGCCACTAAAAAACATCCGCACAGCATGATGCTGCCACCACCATGCTTCACTGTAGGGATGGAATTGGCCAGGTGATGAGCGATGCCTGGTTTTCTCCAGACATGACGCTTGCCATCAGGCCCGGACTGGGACAAAAAATAGGCCCGGGCATTTTGGTTTGAGCAGCCCATGACATGTTAACCGGCCCCTTCCCCACTCTCCACCCTGACAGATTCCCTGAGAGAGGGGAGGGGGAACCCAGCAGAGGTGTGGGGGGGAGGGGAGGTGAGGTGGGACCAGGAAAGAGCATGGTGGGATGGAGAGCACAGGGAAGAACCTTGAGAACATGGGGTGGGGCGAGAGCACAGGGAGGAAGAGAAGAGCCCAAGGGGCAGTTGAGAGCATGGGGGGAGGTGGAGAGCACAGGAAGGGCGGCGGAGAGCAAGGGGGGAAGGTGGAGAGCACAGGGGGGCTGGTGGAGAGCATGGGGGGTGTGAAGAGCACATAGGGGGAGGTGGAGAGCATAGTGAGGGCAGCGGAGAGCATGGGGGAGGTGGGGAGCACAGAGAGGGCGGCGGAGAGAATGGGGGGAGATGGAGAGCACAGGGGGCTGGTGGAGAGCATGGGGGGTGTGAAGAGCACAGGGAGGGCTGCAGAGAGCATGGGGGGAGATGGAGAACACAGGGAGGGCGGCGGAGAGCATGGGGGGAGATGGAGAGCACAGGGAGGGCAGCGGAGAGCATGGGGAGAGGTGGAGAGCACAGGGGGGCTGGTGGAGTGCACAGGGGGGCTGGTGGAGAGCATGGGGGAGAGGTGGAGAGCACAGTGAGGGCAGCAGAGAGCATGGGGGGGAGGAGGCGAACACAGGGAGGGTGGTGGAGAGCATGGGGAGAGGTGGAGAGCACAGGGGGGCTGGTGGAGTGCACAGGGGGGCTGGTGGAGAGCATGGGGGAGAGGTGGAGAGCACAGTGAGGGCAGCAGAGAGCATGGGGGGAGGTGGAGAACACAGGGAGGGCAGCGGAGAGCATGGGGGGAGATGGAGAGCACAGGGAGGGCGGCGGAGAGCATGGGGAGAGGTGGAGAGCACAGGGGGGCTGGTGGAGTGCACAGGGGGGCTGGTGGAGTGCACGGGGGAGAGGTGGAGAGCACAGTGAGGGCAGCAGAGAGCATGGGGGGAGGTGGAGAACACAGGGAGGGCAGCGGAGAGCATGGGGGGAGATGGAGAGCACAGGGAGGGTGGCAGAGAGCATGGGGGGAGGTGGAGAGCACAGGGGGGCTGGTGGAGAGCACGGGGAGGGCAGCGGAGAGCACAGGGGGAGGTGGAGAGCATGGGGAGGGCTGGTGGAGAGCACAGGGAGGGCAGCAGAGAGCATGGGGGGAGGTGGAGAGCACAGGGAGGGCGGCAGAGAGCATGGGGGGAGATGGAGAGCACAGGGGGAGGTGGAGAGCATGGGGGGGCTGGTGGAGAGCACGGGGAGGGCAGTGGAGAGCACAGGGGGGAGGTGGAGAGCATGGGGAGGGCTGGTGGAGAGCACAGGGAGGGCAGCAGAGAGCATGGGGGGAGGTGGAGAGCACAGGGAGGGCGGCAGAGAGCATGGGGGGAGGTGGAGAGCTAAGGGAAGACGGCGGAGAACATGGGGGGAGATGGAGAGCACAGGGAGGGCGGCAGAGAGCATGTGGGGAGGTGGAGAGCACAGGGGGGAGGTGGAGAGCATGGGGGGGCTGGTGGAGAGCACGGGGAGGGCAGCGGAGAGCACAGGGGGGAGGTGGAGAGCATGGGGAGGGCTGGTGGAGAGAACAGGGAGGGCAGCAGAGAGCATGGGGGGAGGTGGAGAGCACAGGGAGGGCGGCAGAGAGCATGGGGGGAGATGGAGAGCTAAGGGAAGACGGCGGAGAACATGGGGGGAGATGGAGAGCACAGGGAGGGCGGCGGAGAGCATGTGGGGAGGTGGAGAACACTGTGGGGGTGGCAGAGAGCATGGGGGAAGTGGAGAACACTGGGGGGCGACAGAGAGCATGGGGGAGGTGGAGAGCACTGTGGGGGTGGCAGAGAGCATGGGGGAGGTGGAGAACACTGGGGGGCGACAGAGAGCATGGGGGAGGTGGAGAACACTGGGGGGCGACAAAGAGCATGGGGGAGGTGGAGAGCACTGTGGGGGTGGCAGAGAGCATGGGGGAGATGGAGAACACTGGGGGGCGACAGAGAGCATGGGGGGAGGTGGAGAGCACTGGGGGGGTGGCAAAAAGCATGGGGGAGGTGGAGAGCACTGGGGGGCGGCAGAGAGCATGGGGGAGGTGGAGAGCGCATTAGGGAGGTGGAGAACACTGGGGGGCGACAGAGAGCATGGGGGAGGTGGAGAGCACTGGGGGGGTGGCAGAGAGCATGGGGGAGGTGGAGAGCACTGGGCGGGGGGGTTAGCAGAGAGCATTGGGGAGGTGGAGAACACTGGGGGGCGACAGAGAGCATGGGGGAGGTGGAGAGCACTGGGGGGGTGGGGGTGGCAGTGAGCATGGGGGAGGTGGAGAGCACTGGGGGGGGGTGGCAGAGAGCATGAGGGAGGTGGAGAACACTGGGGGGCGACAGAGAGCATGGGGGAGGTGGAGAGCACTGGGGGGGGGTTAGCAGAGAGCATTGGGGAGGTGGAGAACACTGGGGGGCGACAGAGAGCATGGGGGAGGTGGAGAGCACTGGGGGGGTGGGGGTGGCAGTGAGCATGGGGGAGGTGGAGAGCACTGGGGGGGTGGGGGTGGCAGTGAGCATGGGGGAGGTCGAGAGCACTGGGGGGGTGGCAGAGAGCATGGGGGAGGTGGAGAGCACTGGGGGGGGGTGGCAGAGAGCATGGGGGAGGTGGAGAGCACTGGGGGGGGGGGCAGAGAGCATGGGGGAGGTGGAGAGCACTGGGGGGGGTGGCAGAGAGCATGGGGGAGGTGGAGAGCACTGGGGGGGGCAGAGAGCATGGGGGAGGTGGGGAGCACTGGGGGGGGGTGGCAGAGAGCATGGGGGAGGTGGGGAGCACTGGGGGGGGTGGCAAAGAGCATGAGGAGGCAAAGAGTATGGGTGGTGTGGAGAGCCTAGGGGGGGCAGCAGAAATAAGTAGGATAGGATGAGCGGTGGGGGCGGCTGCATATAGAACAATCATTCTCTCCATCTTCCTCCTGCAGTCTCCTGCTTCTCGCAGGCATTCCGATACTGCAGGAGGAAGATGGAGAGAATGATTGTTCTATATGCAGCCGCCCCCACCGCTCCTCCTATCCAGGTTATAGGTGGGTGGCGGAGAGCACGGGGCTGCACTCACGTTTTCTGTTATCGGCTTCAAGATGTTAGCAGCAGCAGGTGTCTGCTCTGGCTCCTCCCCCTTTCGCAGTCACGCCCCCTGGCACCGACGGCTGACCTATGCGGGCGGCCGCAGAAGGCTCTAGCTCCACCCCCTCTATGTTTACGTCCCCCCAGCGCCGATGGAGTTTAACTGGCAGCCGGGCGGCCGCGGAGAGGCTGCATGAGCGGCGTGGGCCTTGTGACCCGCAAGGACTTGCAGCCTGGTGGCCCAGGCGGCCGCGGCCCACCGGGCGCATGCCCGGTTTGCCCTATGGCCAATCCGGGCCTGCTTGCCATTCAGGCCAAATAGTATAATCTTTGTTTCATCAAATGAGAGAATTTTGGTTCTCATGGTCTGAGAGTCCTTCAGGTGCCTTTTGGCAAACTCCAGGTGGTCTGTCATGTGTCTTTTACTGAGGAGTGGCTTCCATCTGGTCACTCTACCATACAGGCCTGATTGGTGGAGTGCTGCAGAGATGGTTGTTCTTCTGGAAGGTTCTTCTCTCTCCACAGAGAAACGCTGGAGCTCTGTCAGAGTGGCCATCGGGTTCTTGGTCACCTCCCTGACTAAGGCCCTTCTCCCCCGATCGCTCAGTTTGGCCGGGCGGCCCGCTCTAGGAAGAGTCCTGTTGGTTATAACATTTTCCATTTATGGATGATGGAGGCCACTGTGCTCATTGGGACCTTCAATGGTGCAGAAATGTTTCTGTACCCTTTCCCAGATCTGTGCCTCCATACAATCCTGTCTCGGAGGTCTACAGACAATTCCTTGGACTTCATGGCTTGGTTTGTGCTCTGACATGCACTGATAACTGTGAAACCTTTTATAGACAGGTGTGTGCCTTTCCAAATCATGTCCAGTCAACTGAATTTACCACAAGTGGACTCCAACCAAGTTGTAGAAACATCTCTAGGATGATCAGTCTAAACAGGATGCACCTGAGCTCAATTTTGAGTGTTGTGGCAAAGGCTGTGAATACTTATGTACATGGGATTTATTTTCCTTTTTTATTTTTAATAGATTTGCAGGGATTTCGAACAAACTACTTTCACAATGTCATTATGGGGTATTGTTTGTAGAATTTTGAGGAAAATAATGAATTTAATCAATTTTGGAATAAGGCTGTAACATAACAAAATGTGGAGAAAGTGAAGCGCTGAGAATACTATCTGGATGCACTGTATTTTTTGGGAAATTTTGAATAGTGCTGAGGGGTTAGAGCAGCGTTTCTCAACCTTTTAACCCTGGAGGAACCCCAAAAATAATTTTCAGGTCTCGAGAAACCCTTACTAAAACCAATTTATCCAGGGTCAATAGGAACAATGCCCCTTATACTGGTGGCCAATAGGAAGAATGTCCCCCTTAAAGTGGTGCTCAGAATGCCCCCCTTAAAGACAGCTAAAAGATATTTGGTGTCATGCTGCTGGCTTTGCTAAGTGATGCTGAACCTCGAACTCTGTAGGCACCATCAAAAAGGTGGTTCATCAGCCACAGCTCAAGCAACCCCTAGCAACCTCTGGAGGAACCCTGGTTGAGAATGGCTGGGTTAGAGCATCTACCAGGTTTTGTTGTTTTTTGTCTTGCTCCTCCACCCTCCCCCGTTTCAGTAGATTGCAACTCTTTTGGCGGGGCGGGGGGGATACCTACTGGCAGATCACTGCCAACACTTCTGTCTTTCTCCCTAGGTGAGAATGATGTAATGCATCCTAGGTACACTGGTACATTTGCACACAGCTAAAGTGTATCTATACACTCGTTTTGGATAGAATGGGAAAAGTTAGAACCCCTCCCATGTTTGCTGATATCTAGGGCTCTGTTGATTTGGCTGACAAAGCCATTCATTATCCATAAGGATCCCTTCACTATTTTCATGAATCATTCATTTTACTTGGCTCAGCTTGACTGTGGTAATGACATACATACATACATATGACATACATATCTAGGAAACTGCAGCCCCCTTTACTATTCTGAGGTACAAGAGAACCTGTTAGGATAGAAATAGAGGTGCTGCTGTTACTGACTTGTCTTTGAAGGTGCGGGCTCCAGAGCTGTAATCCTGACTGTTCTCTCTCAGTGACCTGAATCGGCATGTTCTGGGTGTCAAGACTCCTGGTTTGTACATACTTGCTTCTGGCCGTTGACTCAACACTTCATGAAGGATTTAGAAATAAATGTAACGCTGAGATAATTAAGAATACATACAATTACCACTTAACAGTATTCATATAAAGTGTGCCGTAAACAGAGGAAAATATTAATACCAATATCATATAAAGTGCATCAATATAGAGCAGGGGTGTCAAACTCAATTTGTTTGTGGGTCGCATCAGCATTATGGTTGCCCTCAAAGCTGGTTTTATCTGTAAGACTAAATGTCCAGAGCACCCCACCTCCCTACACCTGATGTCAAGAGCCTCCCTCATTATCAGAAGTCAAGGTTCCCCTGCCATCCTTTACATAACAGTGCACCCCCCCCTTACCTTGTGCTGTTGCTGAAGTGGTGCTGGGAAGCAGAAAGTGCAGGGTCTGGAAGAGGACCAGAGGAGGTCTAGGGTCAGCTGGCAGAGTTTGCTGAATAGGGGAGGTGGAGGCCTTGGGGGTGCCACAGCTGCACAAAGAGGCATAAGATCTGTAGGAGGAGTTCTGTCCTCCCCTCTGCTGCCAACTGCTGAGACAAGGAAGGGGGTGGGCAGAGACAACCCTCTCTGTGGCTGCACGAGAAGCGTAGGATCTGGAGCGGAAGAAGTGATGCGAGGGCCACATGAAATGACCCACAGGGCCAGATTCAGCCCGTGGGCCTTGTGTTTGACACATATGTTATACAGTGCATCATATCATAACCCCATGTAAAATAAAAGTGCATCAGGGAAAAAAAAGTGCATACAAGTTTAAATTGTCCACTAATCAATCCAGACTGCTGCCATATCCTTCAGTGTATGGATATACTGTATATCCCCACACACCACCAATTCATAAAGGGGACACTCACCAGAAGAACATGCTACCATGAATGTAGCAAACAGCGCATCATCTCAGGTAAAGGTCAACTCAGGTAATGCACATGTCAGCCATCAATCACCTCCTCTCTGTGTTCCCAAAATGCATCCATATAAAACAGCAAATAAAAGAAGCTTAAAACCACTTGCAAACTCACATTTAAAGCCACTGCCGACCCAAACGAATGGAGTGTTGTGACGTCAGCACAAAGTTTCCACTCCAATGCATTTCGTCCAATTGGACGTCTTCAGGAGATGACTTGGTGAAGATATATGAGCCCCTTTTGACCAACCGTAATAGGTGGTCAACACTCTCTGGTAAGACTACATCCAAACTTATGGTGGTGGTTTATTCACATTGTGGAGGAGCTGAGTGAATAAGAACTTCTGCACATATTCATACTATGAAGGCATTTCATTGGTACCGTTTTGAAGACGCATGGACTGATTTGCATTTTTAATGTATTTGTTTTATATTCAAGCGCAACACAAATGTTTTTTTATTTATCCTGATAAAGTACCTTTAAAAGGGAGATTTTTGTAGCACTTTTAATGTATTGGTATGCTTTTGTGTATTTTATATGTTTTAGGTTTTGTGTTTTAGAATGCATTTTAATGCATATTAGTAAAAGGTATTAAATCAATATATCAGCAGAAAGAAAATGCCACCAACTTTGTATGCAATGTCTCCTTTTCCTGATGTATTTCTCTATCGCGTTGAACAGCTCACTCCTAGTTAAATAAATGGATATATAATTATAGGCTGTAATTGTACTGTACTTCAGCTGTGGATATAAAGTGCCTTCAAGCATCCTATTTGCATACCGAAACCAATGAAGATGCTCCATCTCTATTATATATTGTACTGGGACCACATTCAGGTTCTTCCTAATTCTGTTCCTCATAGTTTTTGTACCACTTGCCTGTGATAGCACATTTGTATTGCTGCCTGCCCAGTGTCCATGATTTACAACACTAGATAAGTATATGGACAAAGACAGAATAATTAATGGTCAACTTGGTCTTTCCTGCTTTCTTCTTCCCTATAAAACCTTTATAGCCTTACAGCCTTCTGCTGTTTATCTCTTTATCCTCTCTACTAGCTGATGGCAGGTCCCAGATACTTGAAATGCTTTACCTGCTCCAGCATTCCAGCACATACCCATTATGTTCTTCTCCCATCTTTCCCTATTACCATAGCATTCATCATCTTCATACTTATTGGCATGATCCTGATTTGGATTTGCTGTTTCCATATGTCAAGGAATCCGGTAGATATTTGGACCAGACTGCTGGTTGGAAGCTAAACAGTGGGGACCTTGAGTGGAGAGTGAACAAGTCTTGCTTTTTGACTGCTGGTGATTGCTGGGTTGCATTTTTAGGTTCTTTTCGGGGGCTTTTCCTTGTAGCTCTTTAACACCTTTTTCTGACACTTTTTAACCACTTGCCGCCCGCCATATAGCAGAATGACGGCGGCAAAGTGGTTTCAATAACCTGACTGGGCATCATATGACGTCCTTGGTATACTGAGCCGCTGCGCGCCCCCGGGGGCGGCGATCGTTGTTGCGGGGTGTCAGTCTGACACCTCGCAACACCGATCTAGGTAAAGAGTCTCTGACGGAGACTCTTTACCACGTGATCAGCCGTGTCCAATCACAGCTGATCACGATGTAGATAGGAAGAGCCGGTGATCGGCTTTTCCTCACTTGCGTCTGACAGACGCGAGTAGAGGAGAGCCGATCGGCTGCTCTCCTGACAGGGGGGGTCTGTGCTGATTGTTTATTAGCACAACCCCCCCTCTGATCCTACCCAGGACCACCAGGGAAGCTGCCCAGGACCACCAGGGAAGCCGCCCAGGACCACCAGGGAAACCAGCCACACTGGAGCACCAGGCATGCCCCCTAGACCCCCAGGGAAAAACTAATCAGTGCAAAGGCAGCTGCCAATCAATGCCCAGGCAGCTGCCAATCAGTGCCCACTCCAATGCCTACCACTGCCAGTGCCACCAGGGATGCCTATCAGTGCTGCGTATCAGTGCCACGTATCAGTGCCCATCAGTGCCGCCTATCAGCGCCCATCAGTGCCACCCATAAGAACCCATCTTTGCAGCCTATCAGTGCCCATCAGTGTCGCCTATCAGTGCCCATCAGTGCTCACCAGTGCCACCCCGTGCCACCCATGAGTGCCCATCAGTGCCGCCTATCAATGCCCATCAGTGCTGCATATCAGTGCCACCCATCAGTGCCGCCTACTAGTGCCCATCAGTGCTGCATATCAGTGCCCATCGTCAGTATCCCGTCAGTGCCCACTCATTGGTACCACCTCATCTCTGCTGCCTTATCAGTGCCCATCAGTGAAAGAGAAAACTTACTTATTTACAAAATTAAAAAAGCAAAACTTTTATTTTTTTCAAAATTTTCGGTCTTTTTTATTTGTTTTGCAAAAAATAAAAACCACAGAGGTGATCAAATACCACCAAAAGAAAGCGGGAACAAAATGATAAAAATCTAGTTTGAGTACAGTGTTGTATGACCGTGCAATTGTCATTCAAACTGCGACAGCACTGAAAGCTGAAAATTGGTCTGGACAGGAAGGTGTATAAGTGCCCGGTATTGAAGTGGTTAAACAGCTTTTTTTTTTGTCTTTGCTTCCTTCAGCCTACTAATTAAGGGGAGTGTTTAATCGGTCACAGGTGCTTGAGGCCTATATAACCTTGTGCAGAACTCATTGTGAGCCTGCTCTTCTTTGAGTCTGCTGGAACTCTGTCCAAGTGGAACTGGACTAAGTGGTGAGTTAAAAATCAGAGTTGAAAACAGGAGGTTATACCAGGGATCATAGTACCTGTGTAGTGTGAGTACCTGAGTGTTGTTTGAGTAGTGTGTGTGAATCGTTAGTACTTGTGTATTGTGTACTGTGTATTGCGAGTGCACGTAGGTCTGCGAGGACCTGTATATTGTCTTGTTGAGTATTAGTGTCAGGAAGCTAGTTGTTAGGTAATTTGGACCGGGTATAATCCCCAATCCTCATTAAATTTAATAGGTACGATGCCCGGCGGGTGTGGAGAGGCGTGGAGTATCTGGATTTTGCAAAAGCATTTGACACAGTTCCCCATAAACGTTTACTGTACAATATAAGGCCCGTTGGCATGGACCATAGGGTGAGTACATGGATTGAAAACTGGCTACAGGGGCGAGTTCAGAGGGTGGTGATATCGGAATGGTTCGGGGTGGAAAGTGGGGTTCCCCAGGGTTCTGTGCTGGGACCAATCCTATTTAATTTGTTCATAAATGACCTGGAGGATGGGATAAACAGTTCAATCTCTGTATTTGCAGACGATACTAAGCTAAGCAGGGCAATAACTTCTCCGCAGGATGTGGAAATCTTGCAAAAAGATCTGAACAAATGAATGTGGTGGGCAACTACATGGCAAATGAGGTTCAATGTAGAAAAATGTAAAATAATTTGATGGCAAAAATATGAATGCAATCTATACACTGGGGGGAGAACCTCAGGGGGAATCTAGGATGGAAAAGGACCTGGGGGTCCTAGTAGATGATAGGCTCAGCAATGGCATGCAATGCCAAGCTGCTGCTAACAAAGCAAACAGAATATTGGCATTAAAAAGGGGATCAACTCCAGAGATAAAACGATAATTCTCCCGCTCTACAAGACTCTGGTCCGGCCACACCTGGAGTATGCTGTCCAGTTCTGGGCACCAGTCCTCAGGAAGGATGTACTGGAAATGGAGCGAGTACAAAGAAGGGCAACAAAGCTAATAAAGGGTCTGGAGGATCTTAGTTATGAGGAAAGGTTGCGAGCTCTGAACTTATTCTCTCTGGAGAAGAGACGCTTGAGAGGGGATATGATTTCAATAAACAAATACTGTACTGGTGAGCCCACAATAGGGATAAAACTTTTTCGCAGAAGGGAGTTTAACAAGACTCGGGGCCACTCATTAAAATTAGAAGAAAAGAGGTTTAACCTTAAACTACATAGAGGGTTCTTTACTGTAAGAGCGGCAAGGATGTGGAATTCCTTTCCACAGGCAGTGGTATCAGCGGGGAGCATCGATAGTTTCAAGAAACTATTAGATAAGCAACATATATACTGACACACACATGGTTTGGACTTGATGGACGTGTGTCTTTTTTCAACCTCGCCTACTATGTAACTATGTAACTATATTCAGCGAAAACCAACTTCGGGATGGGGACAGTCCTCCTTGGCCACTTGTGCAGTTTGATCTTGTCCTAGTGATAATCTAACAGTTCAGACAATGTGAAACATCAGTGTTATGAGCATCTTTGGTGATTGTAGACTGTAGACTTGGTGACTCATTTCCAGAAATCTGCAATTAGTCTTTGATTCTTTTTCTTCAGTGACAAGTTCAGATCCTGGTTTACCCCGACCACTTCCAGACCCACAATGACCCTCCCCTTTCTGTTGTTCTACCTCATCTCAAGTATGATTTTGAGTATTCTTGATCAAATTTTCTTCTAACACTGTGAAGCTAGATACAATGGTGATTTTGACATTTTCTATTGTCTACCTTTTTAAAAACTTGGATTATGAAATATTTTCAGCCTTCAAAAGCAGTGGTCCCCTAATATCGGTGTGGCTTGCTGCTTGCCTCAATATGGTCTTTTAAACATTATTCCTCCTACTGATACCAATGATGGGGCACTATTCCTCCCACTGATACCAATGATAGGGCACTATTCCCCCCACTGACACCAATGATGGAGCACTATTCTTCCCACTGACACCAACAATGGGACATTAGTCCTCCTACTGATACCAATGATGGAGCACTATTCCCCCCACTAATACCAATGATGGGGCACTATTCCTCCCACTGATACCAATGATGGGGCACTATTCCCCCCACTAATACCAATGATGGGGCACTATTCCTCCCACTGATACCAATGATGGAGCACTATTCACCCCACTAATACCAATGATGGGGCACTATTCCTCCCACTGATACCAATGATGGGGCACTATTCTTCCCACTGATACCAATGATGAGACATTATTCCTCTCATTGAGTCCAACAATGAGACACTATTCATCTCACTGACTCCAACAATGGGACATTATTCCTCCTACTGACACCAACGGTGGGCATTACTCCCCCTACTGATACCAATGATGGAGCACTATTCATCCCACTATCACCAATGATGAGACATTATTCTTCCCATTGAGACCAACAATGAGACACTATTCCTCCCACTCATGCTAACAATGTCGCACACTTCCTCCCACTGACACCGGCCATACTGTAGGGCACTATTCCTCCAACTGACAGTAGGGATGTGGCACTATTCGTCCCACTGATACCAATGATAGGGCACTATTCTTCCTATTGATACCAATGATAGGGCACTATTCTTCCTATTGATACCAATGATGGGGCACTATTCTTTCCACTTATATTAGTGATAAGGCACTATTCTTCCCACTGATACCAACGGAGGGACACTATTCCTCCCACTGGCACCAATAATGTGGACACTATTCCTCCCACTCACTCCCATGATGGGGCACTATTCCTTTCACTGACACCAATGATGGAGCACTATTCCTCCCACTGAGACCAACAACGAGACACAATTCCTCCCAACAACAATGTGGCACACTTCCTCCCACTGACACTAACCATGGGTCACTATTCCTCCTACTGATACCAACGATGGGGCACTATTCCTCCCACTGACACCAGTAATGAGGCCCTATTCCTTCCTATGATACCAATGAAGAGCCACTATTCCTCCCGTGACACCAACTATGGGGCACAGTTCCTCCAACTGACACCAACAACGGGGCACTATTTCTTCTATCAACACCAAAAATTGGGTTCCACTGACCCCAAGGATGGGACATTATTCTTATCAATAATCACAGGTACTAGGCCATTTTTTACTTAACTCCAGGGCATTTTTTACTCCAAATCTACCAGAGTCCCCCAAAGTCTGAAGGACATTGAACTGGCCTTTTTGTTTTTAAAAAGCTTGGGGACACCGAAGTATTTGTTTGGTTGTCAACGCCAGTCTCTGAATAAATAACTCTCCATTCTGTCTGATATATTTTAAACATCTCAAAAATCTCAATTGTCTATTTGCCTTTCTGAGCATCCTTTTCTTTGGAGCATTCTTCAGTTCTTCTACCGTTATCTTATTTAGTTCTTCTTTTTACCAAAGCCGCAACACTTTCATCTTGTTTCCTTAAAAATTGACATACCAGCTACTCTGAAAAACACTCTTTCGATCGTTACATAACTTTCTATTTTATCCATAATGAATTTCAGTGGACATTGTTTTTCTCATCTTATGTTATTAAAGAGCATTTCGAGATTAAAGCATTTCATGAGCTACTAATGCTATCCTCAACAACAACTGTACTAAAGGCAGAATGTTTACTCAATCTACTTTAGCCCTCGATCTGTAAATCCACCCCACGATAATTATACACATATATACAAGATCAGCAGGAGTGTATTTTCCAAAGCCTCCATTGTGTAACCATCATTCAAACTTCAAAGTTTGGATATGAATCCGCACTTCCAGAAGGGCCGCTGGTTGATAATGGTCAAAGCTACAGTCACTGTACAAACAATAGTGCAGTTGATGATGATGACCAGAGTTCTCCCTTTGGTACTGTAGTTCAGAGGCTGCCAGCACACTCAGAGGCAGGTTCAGGCATACTGGCACCAAGAGCAGTGCTAAAAAAACTTGGATGGGGTGTAGGGTACTATGGGATACTCCAGGACCACTATCAGTAACAGAAGGGCACACTTCTCTATGTTGCAAACTTCAGGAACAGATCTTCTGCTAAGTTCAGAGTAAAGTCCTCCCCTGAGAGATTAGGGGAGGCCAGAGATATAAATCCCTCACCCCTCTTGGGATGTCAGAGAAACTTTCAGGTGTAGGACCCCTGGCTCCGCCACAGCCAGGACCTTAATTAACAACTGCTTCAATCAGTAGAAAAGCCTGTCGGGGAGGGGTGATGGGTTGGTAGCCACCCCCCCCCCCCTCCCACCACCAGACTGGTAGAGTCCCTTCAACAGGAAGAGACAAGAGATTGCTTTTCTAAAACACATGCTATTTATGTGCTCCTCAGCCACCTTCTGGGCCCACCTCCCCAAGGAATGACTGCAGGACCATAAGTTTTCATGCTGCCCATTTGCCTTGCTCCACTCCCTATTTTCCAAATCAGCAACTGCAACAACAATCAGCATCAGCAACGGTTGCAGAGGAGCCAAAATAATGAAATTTACCTATCATCCTAGCAACCTAACTAAGAAGGTGCTACAAATGTATTTGGTAGCCATGAGAAACTTTTTGGTACTGAATCAGGTTTACCAGGATCCCCCCCAACTTTCTGATCTGCCACAACAAAACCTAAAAAAATCTCTTCAAGTTTCCATTTTCACAAAGCATTCTGCTGCCGCTTTTGTAATGATAATCTTGAGTTTGTCCAAACTATGCTCAAGGTCTCCTTCAGTTACTGTTTACTGTCTTAAAACTTACTAACTCTCTAAATTCCTTCTATACTTGTGTCTTTGTTTTTTTTCCATTGAACTGTTGGTTAACGTTCCTCTTTATTCACCTTTTCTTCCTGGTATGCTGTTTCCAGGATAAAAAGTGCTGATGTCTTCCGATCTTTGAGCCCATTTCTACTTGTCTACTTGTCTACTTGAGTAAAACAGAACAAAATAGAATAGAAAATAAACAAATAGAATAGAATAAAACAGAAAGAATATAACCATCTTCTGAAATTCAAATTTCAAATAGAATACTACATTTGAATTTGAATACAATAGAAAAAAATAGAATAGAATGGAAACATAGAATAGAATAGAATAAAATAGAAAGAATATAACCTTCTTCCCAAATTCCAATTTAGAATAGAATAAATTCAAATTTGAATTGAATAAAAAAAATAGAATAGAAAAGAATAGAATAGAATGGAATTAAAAAAAAAATAGAATAGAAAAGAATAGAAAGAATATAACTTTCCCGAAATTAGAATAGAATAGATTAGAATAGAATAGAAAATGAAAGAACAGAATAGAATTAAAAAACCAATAGAATAAAATAGAATAGAATATAAATAATATTACCATTTCAAAAAATTTGAGTAGATTAGAATAGAAAATAAAGGAATAGAATAAAATTAAACAAAACAATAAAATAGAATAGACTAGAACATAAAATAAAAGAATAGACTTGACTAGAATAGAAAAGAAAACAATAGAATTAAATATAACCATCTTCCAAAATTCGAATTTCAAATAGAATAAATTAATTTCAAATGGAATTCAAATTTCAATTGATTCCAATTTTCCGAATTCAATTTGACCGAATTTGGAAAATTCTAACCGATTCGAATAAACGAAACAAATTCTGAAAATGAATTAAATGAATAAAAAAACAGCGGGGTATGTTTGTTCTCTAGATTTTTTTTTTCAGTAATATAATGTCACTCTTTTATATTTTTTATTAAAACAGGTTTACATTACTATATATCCATGGTAGCCCTCTAAAATCATTTCTATTATATTGAGTTGTTGTAGATATTCTTGTAGAACAACATATTGTTTGCTACCTGGAGGTCATTTTTATACACATACAGTACATAAGTAGATCTTTTCTCCATTCTCTCTCTATTTTCATGCATTGTGTTCTGAATTCATCCTCCATACACCATAAGAGACAACCTTCTTAGCTTTCTATCTACCACATAATTCTTCCTCTCAGTAATTTATAGTACCTAATTGCTTGCCGACCCACCACAGTACATATACTGCGCTGGGATGGAGCTACAAAGCGCCGCGACATACTGGTGCGTTGCTGCCTGTTTCCGGGTTTCGGGCCGCGCACGCGCGCCCCTCGATCACCTACTCCCCTGTGCTTTGACACAGCCAGATTTCGTCAACAGGTCCCGACCAATGATTCATGGCTGGGACCTGCTGATCGACTGTGTCCAATCACAGCCTAGAGCCCTGTGTTGATAAACAACACGGGGCTCTATACAGAGGGAGCGATCTCTGTTTCTTTCCCCCTGAAAAGCAGGGAAAAGAAACAAATGTGATGTGCAGTTAAAAGCAGCACACAGTACACACATTAACACTTATTAGGCACACAATTAACCCCTTGATTGCCCTTAGATGGGGTACTGGTGCGTTGCTGTTTCTGGGTTTCGGGCACGCACGTGCGCGCCCCTGCTCACCTACTTCCCTGTGATTTAACACAGCCAGGGTTCGTCAACAGATCCCAGCCAATAATTAATGCCTGGGACCTGCTGATCGGCTGTGTCCAATAACAGCCTAGAGCCCTGTGTTGATAAACATCACAGGGCTCTATACAGAGGGAACGATCACTTTGTTTCTTTTCCCTGCATAGCAGGAAAAAGAAACAAATCAATGTACTGTATAATAAAAAGCAGCACACGGTGCACACATTAACACCTGTCAGGCACACAATTAACCCCTTGATTGCCTTTAGATGTTAACCCCTTCCCAGCCACTTTCATTAGACCCCTTTCACACTGAGCCGCCCCAGGAGTCAGCGGTAAAGCAGCGCTATTTTTAGCACCGCGTTACCGTCGTTTTAGCAGCGCTATTTGGCCACTAGCGGGGAGGTTTTAACCCCTGCTAGCGTCCGAAATGGGGTTAAATTCACCCGCAAACCGCCACTGCAGCATTTTGCCCGCGGTATAGCAGCGCTGCCCCATTGTTCTCAATGGGCAGGGGCGCTTTAGGAGCGGTGAGTTCACCGCTCCTAATGCGCTGCAAAGAAGGTGCTTGCAGGACTTTTTGTGACGCCCTGCCAGCACAGCGCCCCAGTGTCAAAGCACTCGGGCTTGCACACTGGGTTTGCAGCTGAGGCTTCTTTCAGGCGCTTTACAGGCGCTATTTTTAGCGCTAAAGCGCCTGAAAAACGCCTCAGTGTGAAAGGGGTCTTAGTACAGTGACAGTGTATAGTATTATCTCTGATCCCTATATTAGTGTCACTGGTGATGTCAGTGGCAGTTAGTCAGTTCCCACCCAGTGTCAGTTAGTGTCAGATTCCCAGCCGCGCAGTCCAACTGTAAGTCGCTGAACGCCGCCATTGCTTGTAAAATAAAAAAATCGAATAAATAAATAACAATAAATACATAAAAATTCCAGTATCTATACCATAGTTTGTAGACACTTCCACACAAACCAATTAATATACGCTCATTGGGATTTTTTTTTTACATGTAGCAGAATACATTTTTGGCCTAAATTTATGAAGAAATTTGATTTTTCATTTTTTGTTTTGTTTATTGAATATGTTTTATAGCAAAAAGGAAAACATTTTTTTTTTTTATTAAAATTTTCGGTTTTTTTTCATCTATATAATATAATTTTTAAAAAATCCCACCAAAAGAAGGCTCTATTTGTATGAAAAAAATTATACAAATTTCCTTTGTGTACAGTGTTGCATGACCGCGCAATTACCAGTTAAAGCGGAACTTCAGTCATTTTTTCATCTTTCCATCTATTAAATCTTCTGCCCTTGTTGTTGTTTTAGCTTTGGATAGTAAAACATTTTTTTTTTCTGCCAGCAAATACCTGATACAGCCCACTTCATGTTTCCTGTCTGGTCATTAGCCTAGGCTTATGACATCATGCACAGCTCTCTCTCTCACTCTTGTGAGTTTGCCAGGAAGGGGGGGGGGTGAGTCATAAGAGGGCCAATGAGAGCTGCAGAGCTGGAGGTGTGCCTCTGTGTAAATCCAGGAAGTGAACAGGCAGCAGCTTCAGCTGCCCACAGTTAAAATGGCTGCAGCCAGACTCAGTGGAGGGAGATTTTCTGCAGCATATATTTAGCAAGTACAGAATCACAGTACCGGTATATATATAATAATATGCAAAGTGGTTGGAGGGAAGCTTCAGAATGGTAAAGATGTTTTTATTACAAATGATGTGAGCAGACTGCAGTTCCTCTTTAAAGTATCGCAATGCCGAATAGCAAAAAAAGGCCTGGTGGTGAAGGGGGTAGAACCTTCCGGAGACGAGGTGGATATACTGTACTTGGTTATAGGCCTCTTGGAGAGGTAGGAATATGGATAGGTCATATTGTTTGTAGATATTACTCTTCACTGTACAATACAGGCGATGACACATCTTTGATTTATAGGCCTCTTGACACTTTCTATTCTTTGGAGATGAAATGTTAATAGTTCGATGTCAGGAATCTAGACCTTGGCTATGTGCATAGTTAGTCGAATGTGTCAGTTACTATAAGGATCATCCATCAGACTTCAAGGTAATGCAGAGGGACAATTGAATGACACAAACACTGAGATGAACTCAGTTTATAAAAACATCAAATGTTTCAGCGCTTTAAAAAAGAAGTATCACTATTGTTTTACAGTATTTAATTCCCAATTGGACATTGTATAGGTATGTAGTACTTGATCTCATCTTCCTAGGTGACCTGTAACGCTAGCTGCGAGTCAGGAAACCCTACCCCAGTGAATAGCTGCTTGAAACTGCAGCTAGCAAGGAGATGGCTGGTTTCCTAATGACCGCATGTCTCCTGCTCCCAGCACTTTTCTGAGACAAGCACTGGCAAGAGGAATGCAGAGGAAGTTAAGCCATAGATGGAATGAACCGGCCACATTTTGATCCATCTGTGGGCAGGCTGGTTGTACTGAAGTTGATGTATCTAAAAGTGGGGATGAGCTAAGGTTTGGTTCCAAGAGTGAAGAGCAGGGATGAGCATGGGTTTGTTTCCAAGAGTGAAGAATAGGGATAAGCTTGGGATTTGGTTCAAAAAGTGAAGAATAGGGATGAGCTTGGGTTCGGTTCCAAGAGTGAAGAGCAGGGATGAGCATAGGTTCGTTTGCAAGAGCAAAGAGTAGGGATGAGCTTGGGTTTGGTTTGAAAAATAAAAAGTGGGGATGGGCTTGAGCTTGGTTTGCAACTTGAACAGCAGAGATGAGCTTGGGTTTGGTTTGAGGAGTAAAGAGTAGGGATGAACTTGGGTTTGGTTCAGTGGCGGCTGGTGCTCAAAATTTTTTGGGGGGCGCAAACAAACTGAAAAATTCTGAAAAAAAACCATCAATCGCAGCCACTGTCATCAAAATACAGCCACTGTGTCATCAAAAACGCATCCACTGTGTCATCAAAATGCATTTACTGTGTCATCAAAAACGCATTCACTGTGTCATCAAAAACGCATTCACTGTGTCATCAAAAACGCATTCACTGTGTCATCAAAAACGCATTCACTGTGTCATCAAAAATGCATCCACTGTGTCATAAAAAACGCAGCCACTGTGTCATAAAAAACGCAGCCACTGTGTCATCAAAAACGCAGCCACTGTGTCATCATAAACGCAGCCACTGTGTCATCATAAACGCATCCACTGTGTCATAAAAACGCATCCACTGTGTCATAAAAAACGCATCCACTGTGTCATAAAAACACATCCACTGTGTCATAAAAACGCATCCACTGTGTCATAAAAACGCATCCACTGTGTCATAAAAACGCATCCACTGTGTCATAAAAAATGCAGCCACTGTGTCATCAAAAACGCATTCACTGTGTCATCAAAAACGCATTCACTGTGTCATCAAAAACGCATTCACTGTGTCATCAAAAACACATCCACTGTGTCCACTGATCCCAGAAACCATGATTGTCTCCTTAATAGCAGCCAGCTTCTCTTTGAACAAGGGGGCAAGGGGGGCAAGTTATCAAAGAAAGATAATCACAGTGATTTGGGGGGCTGGGAGAGGACGCTTTATGTGCTAGGGGCCACTTTGGGAGCAGAGAGGATTTGTGCTGGGGGGGGGGTCTAATTTTATATTCAACCCCCCTTCTAGCACAAATCCTCTCTGCTCCCAAAGTGGCCCCTAGCACATAAAGCATCCTCTCCCAGCCCCCCAAATCACTGTATCTTTCTTTGATAACTTGCCCCTCACGTCCTGTGTATGTGTCCATTCTCCTCCCCCTCCCCCTCTGTCTGTGTATAGGTGTCTTCAGTAGACTCGTGTGCTAGTGAGACAGGAGGGAGGGGGGGAATGGGGAAGAGAGGGACAGATACATGCAGCTGTGCTGTGCTGGAGCTCACCCTCCTTGCCAGACAGCAACCCATCCCTCATATGGCTCTTACCTTCCTCCTGCAGCTCCGCTCAGCCGAAGAACGGAGCTGCCGACATCACTTCCGGCTCTCGTCTTCTTCACGAAAGCCAGAAGTGACCTCAAGATTTGAAAAGCAATGCTCCCGCCCATAGAATCACACTGATTCTACGAGCGGAAGCTAATCGGCGTTTTCGTTTGCGCCACAAGGCGGGTTAAAAGCCCGCAAATGAAGCGCCGCGTCTGCAATCTCGTGATTGCATTGACGTGGCGCTTCCCATAGTGCACTGGTGTCCGGCGCCACAGTGCACTTTGTTAAAGGACTTTTTTTTTTTTGTTCTTAAAAGGGCCGTTTAAAAAAAATTTTTTTTTTTGACTACAGGAGGGGGGGGGGGGGGGGCGGCGCCCTGGTGCCCCCTATGGACGGGCCGCCACTGGTTTGGTTCAAAGAGTGGAGAGCAGAGATGAGCGTGGCCTTGTTTCCAAGAGTAAAGAGTAGGGATAAACTTCGATTTGGTTCAAAAAGTGAGAAGTAGGGATGAGCTTGGGTTTGGGACGAAGAATAAAAAGTAGGGATGGGCTTGAACTTGGCTTGAAATTTGAACAGCAGAGATGAGCTTGGGTGTGGTTTGAAGAGTGAAGAGTAGTGATGAGCTTGGGTTTAGTTCAGAGAGTGATGAGCAGGATGAGTTTGGGTTCAGTGTGAAGAGTAGGGATGAGCTTGGGTATGGTTCGAAGAGTAAAGAGTTTGAATGAACTTTGTCTTGGTTTGAAGAATCAAGAGTAGAGATGAGCTTTGGTTTATTTTGAACAGTAAAGAGTAGGGATGAGCTTGGGTTTGTTTGAAGAATGAAGAGTAAGGATGAGCTTTGGTTCAGTTCAAAGAGTGAAAAGCAGGGAGAAGCATGGGTTCAGTTAGAAGAGTGAAGAGTAGGGATGAGTAAAGAGTAGGGACGAACTTGGGTTCATTTGAAGACTGAAGAACATGGATTAATGTTTTAGGTTCCATTCAAGAATAAAGAATTAGGGATGAGCTTGGGTTCTGTTCGAAGAGTGACGAGTTGAGATGAACTTTGGTTAAGTTCAAAGAATAAAGAGTAGGGATGGGCTTGGAAATTGGTTCAAAAAGTGAAGAATAGGGATTTGGTTTGAAGAATAAAAAGTAGGGATGGGCTTGAACTTGGTTTGAAATTTGAACAGCAGAGATGAGCTTGGGTTTGGTTTGAAGAGTAGTGATGAGCTTGGGTTTAGTTCAGAGAGTGAAGAGCAGGATGAGTTTGGGTTCAGTTCGAAGATTGAATAGTAGGGATGAGCTTTGGTATGGTTCGAAGAGTAAAGAGTATGAATGAACTATGTCTTGGTTTGAAGAATCAAGAGCAGAGATGAGCTTTGGTTTATTTTGAACAGTAAAGAGTAGGGATAAGCTTGGGTTTGGTTTGAAGAATGAAGAGTAAGGATGAGCTTTGGTTCAGTTCAAAGAGTGAAAAGCAGGGAGAAGCTTGGGTTCAGTTCGAAGAGTAAGGATGAGTAAAGAGTAGGGACGAACTTGGGTTCATTTGAAGACTAAAGAGCATGGATTTTTGGGTTCTATTCAAGAATAAGGGGTTAGGGATGAGCTTGGGTTCTGTTCAAAGAGTGATGAGTAGGGATGAGTTTGGGTTTGGTTTGAAGAGAGGCGAGTAGGAAAGAGCTTGGGTTTAGCTCAAAGAGTGAAGAGTAGGGATGAGTTTGGGTTTGGTTTGAAGAGAGGCAAGTAGGAATGAGCTTGGGTCTGGCTCAAAGAGTGAAGAGTAGGGATGAGTTTGGGTTCAGATTGAACCTTGAAGTTAGCTGTCTTTGTCGATAAGCTCTGGGTGGCCGAATTCAATGAAATTGTCCTTATATGGCCATTTGCCCATATTAGGTCAGTGATGTCATGATCATCCCCACCCTTTTATGTACATTAGCTGCAGAGCAGGGGATCTCCCACCTGCAACTCATTGGCCAAAGAATGACAACTGACTTCTGGGTTCAGGTAAACTTGGGTTTGGCCTGAACTGAACCCAAGCTCATCACTACTGAAGGGGACCCCGTGCATTATGTGACTGTCTAGAAGACATTGGAAGTAAAGGTTTTATATTTAAAAAAAAGAAAAAAGGAGGAGTTGGGGGTGAGGAGGGGGTTGAGGTGTGTCTGGGGTCAGTTTGGGCTAAAATAAAAAATAGGGTATATAGTATATCTGATGCTAGATCTACTTTAATATACCCCGATTCTCATACTGCTCACCTTCCAACATGATCCATTTCATTATTGAATTAACCTGGCCTCAATTAATTCATTCATGTAAAACGAGCCTTTAAGAACTCCTAATTAATTGAGCCCGGGTTAATTCTTCCAGAACGTCAGCAGTAAATAAACGAGTCGACAAATATCTCTCGGATGAATTGGGTCAGTTTAACGTTTTATGTATATGAAAGTCATTTATCTCGTTGGAGTGTATGAATATCATCCTCTCACTGAATTTAAGGACATTACCATATCGCGTGTTCGCTCGTAGTTTGAAAGCTCAGCATAACTGAAACACATCCTTTTTTATAACTTGATAGTTTTATTTATTAAGAGATGCAATTTCTGATAAAAAAAAACACATTCATCAAATTTAACAAAATAGAGAGTTTGTGTCTCACTTGCTTCTCAAACAATGGAGAGGTGCTAAAAAAAAGTAATGATCTGAAATTTAATTTGTCTGGGAGAACGTCTCCCTGTTATTGATGAGCAGGACACACCTGGGTTTGGTTCAACAAGGGTTCGGTGAACAGGAGTAGTGAACCTGAACCTCATCTGAGTAAATTTTCATCCAAGTAACGTCATTGATTAAATATGGCCATGTTCAAATATGGTCAGTGACATCAAACGGTAGACCCCGCCCCTTTATATCAGCTGTCAGAAATGGACGAGCAGTTGTCAGATTTTTTTTCCTTTGGTGGGTCGTTGGGCATTGATGTGGATCTACATTGCCGGACAACATGATTGATGATTTATGTGCAGTGCATTAGAAAAGTATTCATACCCCTTGAATTTTTTTCACATTTTGTCTTGTTACAACCAAAAAACATAAATGTATTTTATTGGGATTTTATGTGATAGACCAACACAAAGTGGCACATAATTGTGAAGTGGAAGGAAAATGATAAATGGTTTGCAAATTTTTTTACAAATAAATATCTGACAAGTGTGGCGTGCATTTGTATTCAAGTGAAGGGTTAGTGTGTGGGTGTGGCGCTGTCCTAATTCATAGAAATACTTGGTAAATGGTGTGTAGCTGTAATGGAAATTTGTACGTTCTGTATATAATTGTATTGTATTTTGTATGTATTGCACACTGCCCTCACTGTGCACGGCACTAATAATGTTTTCAGTAAATGTTTACATTCTTTCGAGTCCTGATTAGAATTAGCCTGCCTATGTAACGCCCCTTGTTACCATAAATGTACAATTGTAATATTAATGTGATACCTACGTAATCATGTGCATAAAAACCTTCAATTGCGTCATAATAAAGCAGAACAGTAATTTGGAAAGATGCTGAGCGTATCTTTTGTGTCTGTTCCCTACTGCAGTAGTTATTATTAATTTGGAACCACTAATCAATATGAGGATAGGAGTTGCCTATCATCAATTTAACCGAGTCATGCATGGCGAGCCAGCCAGGAGGGGATTCCAGGTGACCCTGAGTATCCGAAACGAGGAGCTTGAGACGATCCGGGAATTTCTGATAATCAGCCGGCTGAGGTAAGCCTTTTGCTTACATTTGAGTTATCAGACTTCCTTGATCGGTAAGGCATTTTCGGGACAAAGGGTACCTATTTTACTCCCCTTAATCGAACTGTATTGATTGGTGGTTATATGTTATGTTGTCACTGTCTACTGTCCATCGGAGTGTTATAAATAAGAAAGGGAAGAATAGTACTGTTCACAGGTATATGTAGTACATCTGCTAGATAAAGTAGTTTAGAGGCAAGAGGGTATAGGCACAAGTAGAGAAGAGAGAAGACTGGCCAGTCATTATGGGCATTGAATTAAGTAAGGGAATGAAGGGTAAGAGACCCTCAAAAATGCCCAGCGCAAGAGAAGCGCTATATATGAACCGAAGGTGTGGTTCCGCCTATACTGAGCCCCTATATTAATGGTTAAAGTGGACAGAGATCCACAATAGGTAACTGGGTTACCAAGGTCCACAGGGACTAAGAATAATGCAGAGTAAACAGCTAGAGAAACAAGTTATCTATGTGAGCAGGATGGATCAAGGGTGACATTAACACTAGACAGAAAGGGACATTTTCATGTTAAGTTGTGGGATGAATTTGGGGTCAGGCACTACTAGTAAAAGTCAGAAACAGAGAAATGAGAGTTAAAACAGAATACTTTATATGTTGTCAGAGAGGGAAGATGGGATGAGCACTGTGGCTCCCCATCTGATCATAGAATCATAGAAGCTAGATATAAAAGTTATTTAAACAAAATAAGGAAAGCAGAATTTAGGCAGGGAAATATTAAAGAGTTAAAAGAAAGTGAGAGAATGATATGCACATGTTGTGTACAAATGGGAAAAATGTATGTGCGAATGCTGGGACCTTTAGTTCTATTGCTTGTGTGTGCCATGTACGCAGATGTGACCCCCTCCTTTGTGCTCTCCTGAAAGAAATGTGGCTGGGATGAGAGGTTAGTGATAAGCTGGAAAGACACCATGCCAATTTCTGTTTTTTAGACAAAACATTTATAACAAAATGTGCCGGGTTAACGAATCTAATGGTAAACAATGTGATCACAATTATTTTGAATCTGTTTTCCAAACACGGTAAAATGAAGGTTACATTTAACCGTGTATTACACAAATTGAATATCCTTTGATAGTGGAAACAGTGCATTTAAAAAAGGGAAATTAAGTAAAATTAAGTAATAATGAGTATTAATTTCTAATATGAGTTTAACAATTATATAGATATATTGAAACTGGTTTAGACAACCTTTGGTTGGAAATGAAATCCAGGTTATTGGGGAAATTTGTAAAAATGGGATTAGTTTAGATTAAGATAACAATTTTGTAATTTTACATTTATTCAATAAGCCCTTATTGAGAGAAAAAAAAGATTAAGATGAGGTTGTTATTTGGAATAAAGCTGCCATAATATTTAACAAAGCCAAGATGGATGGGATACATAAGAAGTTCTTCTACAAAAATGATATTGTAAGGTTTTTGATAATAACTTGATGTGCGGTCCATGAAATATAACAGTCCCATCACATCAAGTCCACACACCCTGTTAGGATAGATGCCACCTGCAGCCAGTTGTTTTATAGTTTTTGATGCTTTCTGGTCCATCATACAGATTATTGATCCTTTTGTTTTTATTTATTTTTATTTTTGAAATCCAAAGCAGAATGTGTGGATTGTGAAATGATGTGCCCCTTTTTCTTGTAAAGTACAGTGGTATAAGCAGAAGAATATTTTGGATTTATGGGCATCTCTCCATGACCGCAGGGTATTGTTATCATTTATTATAATATTGCCAGGAAGAAGTTGTCTTTTGAAACATGAAACTGGAGTTCTTACACAAATAGCATGATAGAAAACAAGCCATTGTAATATATTCATGCAAGCTGGACCCAGTAATGAAGGGTTCACCCCGATATATCAGAGCTGTAGCTTTTATGCAAAGGTGCTATTAGACAAAGTTAGATATTGTTTTGGTCAATGGTCCGACATTCTGCGCAGCAAATATACAGATAACTAAATGTTTGTCTAATGAAAGGTTTAAAATATGAGTTTATTTATGTACAAATCTAACAATGAAAAATGTGGACATTTATTCAAAAGAAAGGAAAAACCACATGTGTTAAATTGATGACATAGGAATCAGCTGCTGTGAGCCCAGTGCGGGACACACTCCCTGAAGACCCAGATATTACATTTTTTGTAGATTTGAGTATGCAGTTTATCACCCAGAAAGATACTCTGTATTCAAAGTCATTGGATCCTTTTTGCCCAGCTCAAGAAGCAGAGCTCCATGTTTTAGCAAAGCCTGTGAGCTATAAAAAGAGTGTATATTTATATAGATAGTCGAGATATAGAGAGCTTTTGGTTCCATTTGAAGGGCCAGAAGTTTGTTTTTACTTCGGCAGGTAAACCAACCAAGCATGCCAAGTTAATTTGATTGGCTGTTTTCAGCCTTCCAGCTTCTTGCTGAGGTAGCCATATTAACTTTCACACATGGAAGCAGACCAGGTGACTCTAAGGATGCTGCATTTACAGCCCCGGACACTTGATGGGTCTGTGCAACTCACAGATTCCACCCTAGTTCTGGCCCAGTATAGCTGGGATTAATAATTCAACTTTAAGGACCCCAGAACGAGAAGAACAAGTGGTCCACAGGGGGCAACTTCTTATGAAACAGGACTTTGGAAAAAGTGATCATTTATGTCTGCCAGCCACTCTTTTCCCTTCAGCTTGACACATGGACCGTGTCATCAGTCACAAGCAGTTATGGCTGCCTTAGTAAATGAGCATGGGATAGAGCCAGGGTTCTCCACAGTTGTTTTTATAACATACCACTTCTTGTTTTACCTGTTACCAAAGGTGTTACCAAAAGCTGAACATCCCTCCCAGAGATTACAAAAAAGATATATCCAGATGCCCAAGTCAGGATCTTACAAATATGCATTTTGTCTGTATGGACATGTTTTTTGGATGTCCAGTGGCAAATGCTACTGCAAAGGCCACAGTAAAAAGTGTTATCAGAAGTAGTTTGTAAGTACAGAGTGCCAGAAAGTACAGAGAGTAACAGAGGAAATCATTTTTTATAGGAGAGTCCTTACTAGAAGTTTTGCGGTTTTATTTTTACACCCCCTACTGTCTACAATGTAGCGGACAAAGTAGAGTAAGAAACTAGAAAACTTTTGCCTGAATGTTTTCTTATATTTTATGAAGCCCCTAAGGGGGATGTTGGACTCTCTCCCTATGGGATTTGGTTTGGGAGTGTGTTACTCACTTGCTAATATTTTGTCTCAGCAGCTGAAGTCCTCCATTCGGATCTCACAGAGAATGTTGCTGATCTTTTAAGGTTTTTTGACAAACTCATTTATGTGTTTTCTCCCCAATTCCAGATCCTAAAAGTTTGGAAGGATCTAAAACTATCACCAGGTTAAAGGTGATAGCAGGTATGGTTAGTGATCAAAATATTGATCAAAAGAGGGGAGACTGTAATGGAAATTTGTACGTTCTGTATATAATTGTATTGTATTTTGTATGTATTGCACACTGCCCTCACTGTGCACGGCACTAATAATGTTTTCAGTAAATGTTTACATTCTTTCGAGTCCTGATTAGAATTAGCCTGCCTATGTAACGCCCCTTGTTACCATAAATGTACAATTGTAATATTAATGTGATACCTACGTAATCATGTGCATAAAAACCTTCAATTGCGTCATAATAAAGCAGAACAGTAATTTGGAAAGATGCTGAGCGTATCTTTTGTGTCTGTTCCCTACTGCAGTAGTTATTATTAATTTGGAACCACTAATCAATATGAGGATAGGAGTTGCCTATCATCAATTTAACCGAGTCAGTAGCCAAATCCCATATGTAAAGTCGCATATAAAGTATAGACCTAAAATTGCAAATAAAAAATTCAACGAAAATAAAACCAAACATAAAACAGCAAAGTGACCCCCTTTGGAGTGTGTAGGTGTAACCTTGTCCTAGTTTAAAAAATACTTTGTAAGTCGTGTGTAGCCAAATCCCACATGTAAATTTGCATGTAAATTATAAACAAAATCGCATATAGCAAATTTAACGGCCAGGTTGGCCCCCTTTGAATTGGGGGAGGGGGAAGGGGAACAGGGGATGAAATCAAAAAATGACTTATGCCAAAACTATTCCATCCGCATAAAAACCCCATATAGTGATTGATTTAAAAGTCTTTGACAAACATAACATTGCTGAATAATTACATAGGTTAAATCGTGACTAGTGCTCAGTGCAACTTAAGTTCAGCAATGTTATGTTTGTCAAAGACTTTTAAATCAATCACTATATGGGGTTTTTATGCGGATGGAATAGTTTTGGCATAAGTCATTTTTTGATTTCATCCCCTGTTCCCCTTCCCCCTCCTCCAATTCAAAGGGGGCCAACCTAGCCGTTAAATTTGCTATATGCGATTTTGTTTATATTTTGTTTATAATTTACATGCGACTTTACATGTGGGATTTGGCTACACACGACTTACAAAGTATTTTTTAAGCTAGGACAAGGTTACACCTACACACTCCAAAGGGGGTCACTTTGCTGTTTTATGTTTGGTTTTATTTTCGTTGAATTTTTTATTTGCAATTTTGGGTCTATACTTTATATGCGACTTTACATATGGGATTTGGCTACACACCATTTACCAAGTATTTCTATGAATTAGGACAGCGCCACACCCACACACTAACCCTTCACTTACCTTCTGTTTTTTCCACCTTCGTGGAAATCACATCTGTGGAGGCAGCAGTCCTTTATGCGATTTCTTCCATTGTTTCCATTTTTTTCCATTTTCTCCACTTTTTTAATTTTCTGTTCCGTTGCGCGGATACACCACTCATATTTCATGTGCATTTGTATTCAGCCCCCTTTAGTCTGATCCCCTAACTAAAATCTAGTGGAAGCAATTGCCTTTAGAAGCCACCTAATTAGTAAATAGAGTCCACCTGTGTGTAATTTAATCTCAGTATGAATACAGCTGTTCTGTGAAGCCCTCAGAGGTTTTTTAGAGAACCTTGGTGAACAAAGAGCATCATGAAGGCCAAGGAACACACCAGACAGGTCAGGGATAAAGTTTTGGAGAAGTTTAAAGCAGGGTTAGGTTATAAAAAAATATCTCAAGCTTTGAAAATTTTACAGAGCACTTATCACTCCATCATCCGGAAAATGGAAAGAGTATGGCACAACTGCAAACCTACCAAGACATGGCCGTCCACCTAAACTGACCGGCCGGGAAAGGAGAGCATTCATCAGAGAAGAGCCAAGAGGTCCATGGTAACTCTGGAGGAGCTGCAGAGATCCACAGCTCAGGTGGGAGAATCTGTCCACAGGACAACTATTAGTCGTGTTCTCCACAAATCTGCCCTTTATGGCGGAGTGGCAAAAAGAAAGCCATTGTTGAAAGAAAGCCATAAAAAGTCCCATTTGCAGTTTGCAAGAAGCCATGTGGAGGACACAGCAAACATGTGGAAGAAGGTGCTCTGGTCAGATGAGACCAAAATGTAACTTTTTGGCCTAAAAGCAAAACGCTATGTGTGGCGGAAAACTAACACCGCACATCACCCTGAACACACCATCCCCATTGTGAAACATGGTGGTGGCAGCATCATGTGGTGGGGATGCTTTTCTTCAGCAGGGACAGGGAAGCTGGTCAGAGTTGATGGGAAGATGGATGGAGCCAAATACAGGACAATCTTAGAAGAAAACCTGTTAGAGTCTCCAAAAGACTTGAGACTGGGGTGGAGGTTCACCTTCCAGCAGGGCAACGACCCTAAACATACAGCCAGAGCTACAATGGAATGGTTTAGATCAAAGCATATTCATGTGTTAGAATAGCCCAGTCAAAGTCCAGACCTAAATCCAATTGAGAATCTGTGGCAAGACTTGGAAATTGCTGTTCACAGACGCTCTCCATCCAATCTGACAGAGCTTGAGATATTTTACAAAGAAGAATGGGCAAAAATGTCCCTCTCTAGATGTGCAAAGCTGGTAGAGACATCCCCAAAAAGACTTGCAGCTGTAATTGCAGTGAAAGGTGGTTCTGACTCAGGGGGCGCCACACAAATGTACCCCACATTTTTCACATATTTATTTGTATAAAATTTTGAAAAACCATTTATCATTTTCCTTCCGCTTCACAATTATGTGCCACTTTGTGTTGGTTTTTCACATAAAATCCCAATAAAATACATTTTTGGTTGTAACATGACAAAATGTGGAACATTTCAAGGGGTATGAATACTTTTTCAATGCACTGTACATTGTGACACTTTTTTTTTTTAATGAAGGATTGTCTAATTTTATTGTGAATGAGTAAATGTACCCCTTTACATGGGGGAGGTTGGTATGTTGCGCCCCCCTTTTTGTTTTGTTCCAATAAGCTCCCTCACCCACAGATCCCCACACAACCACAAGCCAGGGTTGTGGGGAAGTGGCCCTTGTCCTCATCAACATGGACCCCCCCCTGGAAAGATCCCATTCCCATGCTGAGGGCTTGTGGCCTGGTATGGTTCGTGAAGAGGGGTAACATGCCCCCTCCTCCCTTTTTTGGTCAGCCAGACTGTATGCCTGGATAAGGGCAGGGCTTTTTTTCTTAAACAATAGGTGCTGGAACTCAACCACGACCCCACAAAACCCCTCCACACCCTCACAAAAAGTAGAAGGGTCTTAAAGGGCATTAAATACCAGGATTGCATTACATACAGAGTGCAGAGTTCAGGGGGGTTACACACAGAGTGCGGAGCTGTCACTTGTAAACACAGAAACCGGACTTCTGTGTTTACAAGTTATTTGTGGTGAGCAGGCACCAAAGGGTCTGAGCCAGAGGTGGTGGAACTGAGTTCCACCAAGTTCCCCCTGAAAAAATTCCCTGGATAAGGGTCTTGTGTGGGTTTTTTGACAGCACCCAACACCTGTCTTGAAATTTGGGAGGGGACCTGGGAACCCCATGCTGTTTTACCTCCTGGCAAGGTCCCATTCCCATGTTGAGGATATGTGGCCTGGTATGGGGCTGGGGGGGAGGGGTACGTGCTTTTCCCTTTCCCCTCTTCCTTCTTGGCCAGCTAGACTGCATGCTCAGATTAAGGTCTGGTATAGATTTTTTGTACGGACCCCATGCCTGGCATAAAATTGGGGAGGGAACCTGGGCACCCCATGCTGTCCCCCTCTTCCTTTCTTGGCTGGCTAGGCTATATGTTTGGATAAGGGTCTGGTATTGATTATTTTTAATAGGTCCCCATCGCTGGCATGAAATTTGGGAAGGAACCTGGAAACCCCATGCTGTTCCCCCCCTCTCTCTCTTTCTTGGTCAGCCAGGCTACATGCTTGGATAAGGGTCTAAGTATGGATGTTTTGACAGAACCCCATGCCTGGCATGAAATTTGGGAAGGAACCCCATGCTGTTTCCACCTCTCCCTTTCTTGACCAGCCAGGCTGCATGCTCGGATAGGGGTCTGGTATGGATATTTTGATGGGACCCCATGCCTGGCATAAAATTTGGGAGTGAACCCCTCCCCTTTACTTGAGCAGCCAGGCTGCATATTTGGATAAGGGTCTAAGTATGGATGTTTTGATTGAACCCCATGCCTGGCATGAAATTTGGGAAGGAACCTGGGAACCCCATGCTGTTCCCACCTCTCCCTTTCTTGGCCAGCCAGGCTGCATGCTCAGGTAGGGGTCTGGTATAGATTTTTTGATGGGACTCCATGCCTGGCATAAAATTTGGGAGGAAACCCCATGCTGTTAACCTCTCCCCTTTACTTAAGCAGCCAAGCTGCATATTGGGATAAGGGTCTGGGTAAGGATATTTTGACGGGACCCCATGCCTGGCATGAAATTTGGGAGGGAACCCCATGCTGTTCCCGCTCTCTTTTTTTCTTAGCCAGCCAGGCTGCATGCTGGGATAAGGGTCTGGTATGGATCTTTTGATGGGACCCGCACATACAGTATGTGAACCGAGTCTAAACAAATCCCTAAAGCTGTATTAAAACCACAACCAAAAATGTATTATATTGCAGCTTATCAATCTTTAGATGTGGTGGCTGCATTCGTTTTCTTTTTTAGTCTTTTTTCCCCTCTATTTTCACCTGGTGATCTGGCCAGTAACACCTGTATTAGAGACACCCCCCCCCCCCCACACTCTGGATGAAGGAGCACAGGGGACACAGCAGACAACAGCATTGTCAGTCTGGGGGGGGGGGGGAGTGCTAGATGTACTAGAAGATTTAGATGCACTAACAAATTGAAGCCAACCTCCAGCTAATACTTTATAATCAGTTACGGCAGTTTTTTTGTTTTTTTTCCTTTTGGGGAAAAGAGATTTTACATGAATAAATAAAATCTGATCATTGTAAGCACCCCTGTCTGTGGCAAATGGTTTGCCTCATCCCTGTAAACTGTTACATTTTGCTTGAAAGGGTGAACTTTTGAAACGCAAGAGACTTACTGGTCAGATCACCAGGTGAAAATAGAAAAATCCTCAAATAGAAAACAAATGCAGCCATCACATCTAAGAATTGGTAAGCTGTAATATAACAAATGTTTGCTTTTGGGTTTAATACCGCTTTAATGTTATATTATTAAAATTGCTGCTCCCCACCAAATGCACCCCCAATGCCATGTACTTGACAATCTCTTGCCTATTAGCCTAGAAAATGGTGTTTCTTTAACATTCGGTTCCTATTGACTTCAGCAGGGTTCCGATTCCGCACCTGCTCCTTGACTCATCCCACTTGCCGACCGCAATACATATATATATATATATATATACTGTACGTTGCGGCTTGCAAGTGGTTTACCGGGGTTATGGCTGAGTGCCATCAGCTATAACCCATATTTTTTTTTTTCTCCAGCTGTCGACTGGCTTTCTCATAAAAGCAGTCAGAGGGGGGTAATTAGCCTTTGGATCACTTACAGAAGCAGCGGGAGGGGCAGGGCCATCTTAATAGCATCATGGGCCCCTGGGCAAAGTAATGCACAGGGGCCCCCAACCAGCTTGCCCCAATATACACACCAAGTATAAATAGTTAATAGAATTAAGCATATATTTATTAGTACTTTCAATAAAATCAATTTTAATCAATAAAAAAAAAACATGGCATAAATCAAAGACTTGACAACACAAAGAACACAGTATGGGGGAGGCAGGAGGGCACAGTACAGGTTCTGGGACACAGCAATCCCGGGACAGTTTAGTAAAAATTGTGACTGTCCCAGCAAATCCAGGACAGTTGGCAAGTATGATGTAATGCAAGATTATCATGGGGCCCCTGTGCACCTGGGGCCCCTGGGCAATGGGGGATATTTATTATAGCAAAAAGTAAAAAATATTGCTTTTATTTCAAAATTGTCGCTCTTTTTTTTATAGCGCAAATAATAAAAACCGCAGAGGTGATCAAATACCACCAAAAGAAAGCTCTATTTGTGGGAAAAAAGAACGTCAATTTTGTTTGGGTACAACATCGCACGACCGTGCAATTGTCAGCTAAAGCGACGCAGTGCAGAATCACAAAAAGTGCTCTGGTCAGGAAGGCAGTAAATCCTTCCCGGGCTGAAGTGGTTAAAAAAAAAAAAATGGGTTACATATTTTTTTTTTTAACTATTAAAATTCATTTAAGTGTATGTTTTCCCCCGAAAAAATGCATTTAAAAAAATGGTGCGCAAATACCGTGTGACATAAAAAATTGCAACAATCGCCAGTTTATTTGCTAGGGTCTCTGTTAACAAATATATATACTGTATATAATGTTTGGGGTCTTCTAAGACATTTTTTTAGCAAAAAATGCTGTTTTTAAACAAAACGTGCAGCTGTACTGTTAACAATAAGTGGTAGATTCACTAATGCTGCGTACACACGGAATTTCGGCCCGCAAAAGACCAATGAGAGTTTTTTGTCGGAAAATGTGACCGTGTGTATGCGCCATCAGACTTTTTCTGGCCGAATTCCAGCCAGCAAAAGATTGAGAGCAGGTTCTCTATTTTTCGTTCGGGAAAAGTTCCTATCCAAAAATGCGATCGTCTGTGGCAATTCCGACGCGCAAAATTCCTACGCATGCTCGGAAACAATTCGACGCATGCTTAGAAGCATTGAACTTCATTTTCTCGGCTGGTCGTAGTATTGTATGTCACCGCCTTCTTGACAGTCGTAATTTCAGCGAACTTTTGCGTGACCGTGTGTATGCAAGGCAAACTTGAGCGGAATCTCGTCGGAAAAGCCGTCATATCTTTTTACGACGAGAAGTCCGATCGTGTGTACGCGGCATAAGGGTTTTTTTTTTTCTTTTGCAATAATTTTAAATACTAAAGATTCAGAAGAGATGAAAATTCAGAGAATGGCGTTGCTTTCATGGTGTTTCCTCAGATCTGGAGAAGAATTAGCCAATTTAAAGATTAGAGATATTACCGGTGTATTGCTAGTGTTGAGTCAAGAAAGTGCAAGTGTGCCCCGAGGTGCTAATTGTCTTATGATCATTGGTTAAACGGATCTAAGGTTAAGAAATGTTCCCCATGTACAATTCATGCATGTCTAATAATGTGTAAAGGTGGCTATACACTAGAAGAAATTCATTTGGAATGTATTGTTTTAAGAACGTTTGTTCGATTTTCTAACTGTTAATGGAGACAAATTGACATTCGTATTCTACTGCGATGGTGAGAAAATACGAAAGAACCGGAAGGAAAATTATTCTTGAGCGAACTCATTTCTAACTGTGCATGTGGTTTTCATTTGAAGTCTATTCACTCCAAAATCCAACGTGAAAAGCATTTGTCAAACCATCGAATGTACTGAGAATTATCATATGAGTTTTCATACAAACTTTTGTTTGTTTTGTTTGAAAGTTTACTAGTGTATAGCCAGCTTAAGTGTAACATCTAAGTGTATTTCTCTCTGATCACAGTACTAATCCTGATACTCCTGATATTACTTTTATCCTCCCAGAGTTGTGACACCATCTTTGAAGTGTGATGTCATCTTTGTGTAGGGGTCATTCAGCATCCGCATCTACTACATAGACAAGTCATTCTCAATCACGGTTCTGCGGAAACATAGGGTTCTGCCTAGAGGTTGATAGGGAGTTCCTTGAGCTGTGGCTAACTGACCTCCCCCACCCGGGTGATATTGCCTACATAGTTTCAGGGCCAACACCACTTGGTAGAGCCAGAGCCATCACTGTAAAGTTGTCATTCTGACCACCAATGTAAGGAGCATTGTTCTCACTGACCAGCACCAGTAGAAGAGGCATTCTTCTCATTGACCACCACCAGTAGAGGGGACATTCTTCTCATTGACTACCAATAGAAAAGACATTCTTCTCACTGACCACCACCAGTAGAAGGGGCATTCTTCTCATTGGCTACCAATAGAAAAGGCATTCTTCTCATTGACCATCACCAATGGAAGGGGCATTCTTCTTAATGACCACCACCAATGGATAGGGCATTCTTCTTACTGACCACCACCAATGGAAGGGGCATTCTTCTTACTGACCACCACCAATGGAAGGGGCATTCTTCTCATTGACCACCACCAGTAGAAGGGACATTCTTCTCATTGACCACCACAAATAGAAAAGGCATTCTTCTCACTGACTACCACAGGTAGAACGGGCATTCTTAATGACCACCATCAATGGAAGGGGCATTTTCTCCTTGACCACCACCAATAAAAAGGGGAATTCGTCTTATTGACCACCACCAGGAGAAGGGTGATTCTTCTCAATGACCACCACCAATGGAAGGGGCATTCTTCTCACTGACTACCAGTGTAAAGGGCCTTCTTCTCACTGACCACCAGCAATGGAAGGGGAATTCTCTTCACTAACCACCACCAATGGAAGGGGCACACTTCCCACTGACCATCACCAGTAGAAGGGGCATTCTTGTCATTGACCACCACCAATGGAAGGGGAATTCTACTCACTGACCACCACCAATGCAAGGGGAATTCTTCTCACTGACCACCACCAATGCAAGGGGAATTCTTCTCACTGACCACTACCAGTGGAAGGGGCACTCTGTGCAATGACCACCACCAGTAGAAGGGTCATTCTTCTCAATGACCACCACCAATGTAAGGGACAATCATCCCACTGACCACCACCAGTAGAAGGGGCATTCTTTTCAATGACCACCACCAATGGAAAGAGCATTCTTCCCACTGACCACCATTAGAAGGGGTATTCTTCTCATTGACCATCACCAGTAGAAGGAGCTATCTTCTCATTGACCACCACCAACAGAAGGGTAATTCTTTTCACTAAGCACCACCAATGGAAGGGGCATCCTTCCCACTGACCACCACCAATGGAAGGGGCATCGTTCCCACTGACCACCACCAATGGAAGGGGCATCCTTCTCACTGATCACCACCAATGGAAGGGGCATTTTCCCAATGACAAAAGGTACATTTTTAAATTTATACTACTCCTTTATAGCGTCAAGGCCAATAATAAAATAACACAAGCCTATTAGTGATACATTTTTTTATTACTGAGCGATGTAACCCTTCTTAACAGCGATCACCACTTTGGTTTCAGCGTGAAGCAAATATGTGACTTCCAACAAGGGGTTAAAGAGATTAAGGCTTGGTTCATACTATCGAAGCCCATGTGTGATCCTGTTTGTTTCCCACATGTTTTCGTGCATTGTCTGTAAAGCACCCCATTATTCAATGGGCTGCCCTACAAGCGAGAAACACTCAAAAGAAATCTCTGACCCTTTTGAGAAATTGCGCTGCACTTAAACGAATGGTGCTGCAGCACCATGCATTATGGTGCACAATGCCATTAAGAATAAATGGCGTCGCTGCTCATCTGCAAAAGGCCAGCGGGTTTCTGTGCATTCCAGGAAAGCACATGCTTTTTGTGTGCAATCCCGCAAAGCACAAATGTGAACTTAGCCTAAAACCTCTCGCATGGCCCACAAAATTCGTCCCCACTGATTGGATTTTTGATAATGAAAAATGATCTCGACAAAATAACTTTTACCATGAATAAAAAAGATAGATGTTGCTTTTTCCATTTGGTTTTACTAGCCGCGGCGTCATTATTTATTCAGCGCATTTTTTTTCAATATAATAACTCATTTTGGCAGCCATGTTTGAAGCACTTTGATTGTGAGCTCGTCCTAGACCCTAATTATCCCTCGCTGAGTCCAGAACAAGATTATCCTTGTAAATGTGCTGGAGTTTCATTCTGAAACGACTGATCCAACAGAAGAACCTCGCGGCCCCCAGGCCTGTGTTCTGGTGCTTAATTGATTCCCGCTAATGATGTTTACTTGGTTTACTTCCATCTCAATCATCTTGTAAGGGTGGCATTAACCCCTTCGCTGCAGAGGGAGTCTGTAATGTAGCCCGTTTTAATGATCGCATATGGCCTAGAGGCATTGGGCAGATGACGGGGAGTGTAAAAGAGAACGAAAGATACCGAGATTATTCGATTTGCATAAAGAAACATTACTTTGTAACAATTTTGCGTCTGTTACATTTTATGCCGACGTTAAACAAGCATGTATTATGTGAGCTTGTTAACTCAGATGTGTTGTCTCTTATGTACTTGAGTTTCTGGCCTCATTACTTTCTGACAAGTAGATGGTTAGGAAATTGATGGAAGAGCAGAATAAATGGGAGACGCTGAACGCAAATCTTACCCCCCGCTAACTAATATTGAAGAACTTAAATGAGCATACACTTTCATTTTATAACATCAGCATTGTAATAACAATAAAAACATCTGACAATCTAATATAAGATCAGTAGTACCTTGGATTACAAGCATAATCCGTTCCAGGAGAATGCTTGTAATCCAAAGCACTCGTATATCAAAGCGAGTTTCCCCATAGGAATCAATGGAAACTCAGATAATTCGTTCCACAGTGACTGCTGGTGTATGCAGTACTGTATGTGGCCAGAGGTGCGGGGGCGCTGGTGTATGCAGTACTGTATGTGGCCAGAGGTGCGGGGGTGCCGGTGTATGCAGTACTGTATATGGCCAGAGGTGCAGGGGCGCTGGTGCATGCAGTACTGTATGTGGCCAGAGGTGCGGGGGCGCTGGTTAATGCAGTACTGTATGTGGCCAGAGGTGCGGGGGCGCCGGTGTATGCAGTACTGTATGTGGCCAGAGGTGTGGGGCGCCGGTGTATGCAGTACTGTATGTGGCCAGAGGTGGGGGGGCGCCGGTGTATGCAGTACTGTATGTGGCCAGAGGTGCGGGGGCGCCGGTGTATGCAGTACTGTATGCGGCCAGAGGTGCGGGGGCGCCGGTGTATGCAGTACTGTATGCGGCCAGAGGTACGGGGGTGCCGGTTTATGCAGCATTGTATGTGGCCAGAGGTTCGGGGGCGCCAGAGACACTCGGAGATGCAGGAAGCCTCCGAGCGTTTCTTATTCATTTCATTCATCAAATTCGTACTGGGAATTTCAGCTCTTGAGCGCCACCCTTTGGGCCCCTTCTGCTAATTTCCTGTTTCGTGAGCATTGATTCCTGAGCATGCGCGTTTGTACTTTCGACTTTAGTGTGACGGATTTACTAGCCTACCATCCAACATTTGTTGGTCGAAAGTTGGAAAACAATTGTCAAAAGGAGTGTACTAATGGTAAGATTTTAGGACAACAGTCTGTCAACAGACAATCCCCTGCCAATAATTGTACCGTGTGTACGAGGCTTTAGACTGGGATGCCATTAAAGTTCATGTGCATGTAAAGGCAGGCGTCCCAATACTTTTGACAACATAGTGTACGTATAAATATGTTAAATATGTCCTCAGAAAGTTGTGCTTATCGGGGAAGGAGACCCAGGTACCAATGCAACCTGTCGCATCAGATGTACTACACAGAGTGAGAGGAACTCCGGTTGTTCCTCCCCCTTTGTGACATCAGAAAGTGGAACGAACAAGGATTTTCGTCAATTCGGTTTTAGTTTGTTTGTTTACAAGTCGTTACTGGAGTGTAAAGCATCTGATCAAACCGATCTCCATTTGGTCAGAAGCTTTGGAGGCCAGAGGAGAGATGGGGGGTCTAATAGGAAGTGTCAGTTCTCACACTACAGACAGAGGTTGTCCATTAACCTGTGCAGTGCCATGCCTCACGCCTCACTTTGAAAGCAAACAGAAGCTTCTTACACAGATACAGTATGTAAAGATTTACTTTACTATAGGCTGTGTGTAAAGGGCGACAAATGACACCATGAGACTACATAGTTACATAGTAGGTGAGGTCGAAAAAAAGACACAAGTCCATCAAGTCCAACCTATGTGTGTGATTATATGTCAGTATTACATTGTATATCCCTGTATGTTGCAGTCGTTCAGGTGCTTATCTAATAGTTTTTTCTATCAATGCTCCCCGCTGAGACCACCGCCTGTGGAAGGGAATTCCACATCCTTGCCGCTCTTACAGTAAAGAACCCTCTACGTAGTTGAGGGTTAAACCTCTTTTCTTCTAATTTTAATGAGTGGCCACGAGTCTTGTTAAACTCTCTTCTGCAAAAAAGTTTTATCCCTATTTTTTGGGTCACCAGTACAGTATTTATAAATTGAAATCATATCCCTTCTCAAGCGTCTCTTCTCCAGAGAGAATAAGTTCAGTGCTCGCAACCTTTGTTGTCCTTCTTTGTACTCTCTCCATTTCCAGTGCATCCTTCCTGAGGACTGGTGCCCAGAACTGGACAGCATACTCCAGGTGTGGCCAGACCAGAGTCTTGTAGAGCGGGAGAATTATTGTTTCATCTCTGGAATTAATCCCCTTTTTATCCCCTTTTTATCCTAGGATTTTTTCCGACGGATGTTGGCTCAAACTTGTCTTGCATACACACGGTCACACAAAGTTGTCGGAAAATCCGATCGTTTTAAACGCGGTGACGTAAAACACGTACGTCGGGACTATAAACGGGGCAGTGGCCAATAGCTTTCATCTCTTTATTTATTCTGAGCATGCGTGGCACTTTGTGCGTCGGATTTGTGTACACACGATCGGAATTTCCGACAACGGATTTTGTTGTCGGAAAATTTTATCTCCTGCTCTCCAACTTTGTGTGTCGGAAAATCCGATGGAAAATGTCCGATGGAGCCCACACACGGTCGGAATTTCCGACAACACGCTCCGATCGGACATTTTCCATCGGAAAATCCGACCGTGTGTACGGGGCATTAGGTGGTCCATATATACTCCCTTATAAGTGATCTTTTCATTTGGAAATGTGTGTTGTGTGTTTGCGAAGATCCTCTCAATGACATGCCATGGAAGTAGCGCTTTATGACAGTTGCATGTCTTCCTCCGAGATAGCAATAAAATATTAAAACGCCATTTTCTGGCGGTAGCGCCTGGTCCTGATAAGATCAGCTGAGAATGATGCTCTTATCATTCCCATGTAACAGTTTTCCTACAGACATGTCTACCCACAGACCCAATCTTCCTATAATCCGGCCATGTGTGTGATGCAGATAATTCTAATACCCGATAGATAGTCCTTCAGAGGTAGAAAATCCTGAATGGAGAATACTGTTATGATGGCATCTGCCCATGTGTGCAGCCATTGTTATGCAACATCCATAACCTGAGATGAGTTAGATGTAAGCCCATATTAGTTCAGACAGCAAGATTATTGCATCCTACGTCCATTTTTTTTTTAACGTATATACAAGGATCGCACTGTAAAGATTACAGTATATAGACAGGGCCGTCTTTACTATTGATTGGACCCTGGGAAGACATTTTCTTTGCCCCCCCCCCAAATGCAATTTCCTGCACCCCCTGCTCTCAGACATACAATAAATAGCAGCTAGACTCAAAATCAGTTTGCTAAATTAGATCAGGCAGTGATTACGATTGGTTGCCAGAGGTTACAGCATATCATTACCGCTTATTGGCTGCTAGAGGTCACAGCACGTGACTTCTGCTTGTTAATTGGTTGCTAGAGATTACTGTGCATCAATACTGTTCACTGATTGGTTGCTAGAGGTTACTGCACTTTAGTACTGCTCACTGATTGGTTGCTAGACTGTACTCAGGGAGGCATGAGACTTACATTAAATAGCAGCTAGACTCAAAATTAGTTTACTAAATCAGATCAAGCAGTGATTACAATTGGTTGCTAGAGGTCACAGCATATCATTACCGCTCATTGGCTGCTAGAGGTCACAGCACGTGACTTCTGCTTGTTAATTGGTTGCTAGAGATTATTGTACATCAATACTGCTCACTAATTGGTTGCTAGAGGTTACTGCACTTTAGTACTGCTCACTGATTGGATGCTAGAGGTTACTGCACTTTAGTACTGCTCACTGATTGGTTGCTAGACTGTACTCAGGGAGGCATGATATACATATGAATGCCGTCTCTATTTACATATCAATGCGGATGGTCCAACACTATTAACATATTAATGGTGCCTGCTATTTACATATCAATGCCGGTTATTTACACGTAAACACAGGGTCCACAGGTGAGTCATCTGTACACAACAATAGGGCAGAGTTGGGCAGCATTAGTAACAAAACTTCACACTGAGATATCGGGACTAAGACTTCAAGGGACAAGGGAACTTAAACTGGGGTAGTTGGCAAATATGAGGCAGCTGCTTTGGGCCCCAAAACAATGGCAGGGCCCAGGGCAGCTGCCCCTTTTGCCTTAAAGACGGCCCTGTATATAGAGTATAGCGCAACCAGTTAGATTATTGTGAGCAACATCTTTAACCACCAGCCGCCATCATTATACTGCAGCAGGTCTGTTTGTTCCCACAAATCGCTGTAGCTGTACGTTGGTCTTTTAAACAGCTAAGGCACGCGCGCGCATGCACAATGCACAGCGGGGGAACAGATGCGCGTGGCCGGCGGCCTCGATGTCCGCTGGCCATGTGTGATCGCGGACACGAGATCCAGAACGGGGATATGTGTGTGTAAACACACACACATCTCCATTCTGACAGGAGAGGAGAGACAGGTCGTCTGTTCCTAGTAATCAGGAACAGCGATCTGGCTCCTCCTCTAGTCAGTCCCATCCCCCCCACAGTTAGAAACACTCATGAGGGAACACATTTAACCCCTTGATCGCCCCCTAGTGTTAACCCCTTCCCTGCCAGTGACATTTACACAGTAATCAGTGCATTTTTATAGCACTGATCACCGTATAAATGTCAACCGTCCCAAAAATGTGTCAAAAGTGTCTGATCTGTCCACTGCAATGTCGCAGTCCCACCAAAATTTACAGATTGCCACCATTACTAGTATAAAAAAATAAAATAATAATGATAAAAATGCCATAAATTTATTCCCTATTCTGTAGACGCTAGAACTTTTGCACAAATCAATCAATATACACTTATTGCGATTTTTTTTTTTTTACCAAAAATGTGTGGAAGAATACATATCAGCCTAAACTGATGAAGAAATGTATTTTTTTTTGGATATTTATTATAGAAAAAAGTATAAAATATAGTTTTTTTTTTCAAAATTGTCGCAAAAAATAAAAACCACAGAGGTGATCAAATACCACCAAAAGAAAGCTCTATTTGTGGGGGGAAAAAAGGAAGTCAATTTTGTTTGGGTGCAACGTCGCACGACCGCACAATTGTCAGTTAAAGCAACACAGTGCCGCATTGCAAAAAATGGCCCGGTCATTAAGGGGGAAAATCTTCTGGGGCTGAAGTGGTTAAAAGACTAGGTAAAAAATGAATTGCAGGCCTTGTGGTTTGCATGGGGAACTACATGCAATGGTTTTAATAATGACTCATACTTGTACTTTTTTATTGTGTGAGTAAACCAGAGGCCAATTTGTTCCATGGGGCCCCATACCAGAGGAATGACGTCTTTTTTCCTACCAGTGACACCTGTCCTGACACTGATAATGAAGCTATTTTTAAAGGGAAACACTGATCTTCCACCACCATTATTTTACAAGTTACACTATAACAACTGCCGGATACTTTGCAAGGCTTTGCATACTCGTGGTCCAGGCCCAGTCCATTGCCAGGTTCTGCTACACAGCAGGTCCAAACCTTGGGTCCTTGCCACTTAGACAAGTAGAATATACAGCCACTAATCCACCTGTCATGGTCATGGGTCAGGCTCAGAGGCCAGTAGCTATAGCAGTAGAGAGATTCCCACTGACCAGCAGGATAGGTATACAAGCAGGTCACCCTGGCGGATGACGCGGGCTCACTCGAGGTGTGGGGTCTGAGTACAACTGGTATTCAGCAGAGCTCCTGATGGTGGAGATGGGTTTTTCAATGTGTTAGTACCAGGTTGCGGTCCTCAGGATCACATGGTCATGGTCATGGGTCAGGCTCGGAGGCCAGTAGCTATGTCAGTAGAGAGATTCTCACTAACCAGCAGGATAGGTATACAAGCAGGTCACCCTGGTGGATGACACAGGCTCACACAAGGTGTGGGGTCTAAGTACAACTGGTATTCAGCAGAGCTCCTGATGGTGGAGATGGGGTTTTCTGTATCAGGTTGCGGTCCTCAGGATCGCCCCACTAGGAGGTGAGCAAGTCGGGGTCCAGTAGCAGATATAGCAGGTAGAGATCTTGCAGAAGTGTAGTCAGCAAACAAGCCAAAGGTTGGTAACAAGTGGTTGCAGGTTGGGATCAAGCAGAAGTGAAGTGTAGTTGTGGAACACGGCAAAGATCAGTAATGAGTGGTAGTGATGATATGGATGGCTGGAGAAAACACAATAATCTGGCAAACAGGAAGTCCAAAGGCATGTCTTTAAAGGGGAAGTTCATGAGAGGGCCAAAGGGTTCAAGGCTCAAGAGAAACAAGACACGAGACAAGGTTGTCTAAGGAGATCAGACAGGGAGCTGTCCAGCATCTTAGGTGGCTTAGCAGCAAGAGGTCCTCAGATCCAGGTCCTGACACCATCCTTCTGACAGAACCTCTGTCACCAGCCACCACTGTCTCTTCTAGACTGGCCGCTTATCCATCCTCTTTTCTTGTCAATCTCCAGTACCCAGAAAATTAGATGAAGCTTTACACTTCCTTCCCCATTCTTATACATTGTAGGATTTCACACTTACTCGGTATATAAATCATACCAGATGGTTCACTTAACCAGCAACCCTGTTTACTGAATTATCGGCATAATCAAAGAACTTCTTTCCATATAGTTTGTTCCAGCATCCACATAGCAATGCAACAGGCATTAGATGAACAGTGTTCTCCTTTAACGCATGGCAGAGTCTTTAGAGCTATGCTGTGGTGTCTCATACTTTTGGTGGTAGTACCCATCTATTGTTGGTTCACTCACTAACAGTCCCATTCAGGGTCCCACCAATGGATGACCCAGTGCAGTGCAACACTACATCTCTCTTTATATGGTTCCCTTCTGTCCCATGATCATTCTCCAAAGTTGAGCCCTGCGGGACCCACCACCTCCCATTTAAAAAACATAATAAAGGGCACTCCACAGGCCAAATGGCAGACACACCACAGCAAGTTAACCACAACTATACCAAACAGCCACTTTTAAATATAGGGCACCATTAATGCAATTGGCACCTGCCAACAGGCGTGTTCTGGTGTTTGAGGACAACTTCTAAAGGAGAAATGTCTTCTTTTCCCCATAGCAGGTCTTTTTTGTTGTGCAGGTTAAAAAATAAAGTGAGCAACTGGCTAGGTATGACATCACCACCTTTCCTTCAGGTTTATCATACCCAGTTGGTACTAAACCAGTGTTTCTTAACCAGGGTGCTGCCTGGGTTCTTCCAGGATACCGCGAGTATGGGACCCAGTTTGCCCTAGATCAGCATCATGGGTTGCAACGGTGTTAGTGGGCCAGTCACCAGCACCATAAAAATCTATGGCGCTTGAGGAGCAGGACATACAGTGTAATTTATTGTTATGGTGATGGCGGCCAGCTGCCATGATCCAGAGCAGGTGGCATTCAGGGTTTCCTACAGCATTCAGGAGAAGACAAACGTTTGCCACCTATATACTTCCTTCACCTCCTGCCTTCTGCCAAGGGGGTAGGGCTCTGATGTGAGGAGGGGACTGTGATTATGGTGGCTCTGTGATGGAAGAACCGTGTGATTGGGGGGGGGGGGGGGGGGATTGTAATAGGTGCCTCTGATGTATAGAGGCCACTCTGATATGATTGGGGGCATTCATGTTTCGGGGGCATCTCGCGTATAGGGGGGACTCTGATGTAGAGGTGTGACTTTGATGTGAAGAGGGACCTTTGAGTGTGATTGGGAAGAATTGATGTGATGGGGGGACATTGATGTATCATATAAAGGGGGCCTTTAATGCAACAGGACAACTCTGGTGTGATGCAATGCTTCCATGAATAGGAGCACTTTGGCGTGATAGTGGGCCTCTGACGTAATTGGTGACTTTGACATGAAGGGGGGACCCTGTTGTAACAGGGGACCTCTGACATGATGGAAGATCTCTAATGTGATGGGGGCCTTTGATGTTAAAGGGGACTCTGATTTGTTGGGGGGAATTCTGATGTGATGGGGGGGCTCTGATGTGATGGGGGCATCTGATGTGTTGAGGGACCTCTAATGTGATGGGGGGACACTGTTGTGATGGGAGTACCTCTAATGGGAAGGGGGCTTCTGATGTGATGAAGGACCTCTGATGTGAGGGGGGCTTCTGATGGGAAAGGGGACCTCTGATGTGAAGGGGGACCTCTGATAAGATGGGGACCTCTGATGTGAAGGGGACTATGATCTGTTTGGGGGAAATCTGATGTGTTGAGGGGACCTCTAATGTGATGGGGGGCTTCTAATGTGATGGGGGGCTTCTGATGTGATGGGGGGCTTCTGATGTGATGGGCGACCTCTGATGTGATGGGCGACCTCTGATGTGATGGGGGATCTCTGATGTGATGGGGGACCTCTGATGTGATGGGGGACCTCTGATGTAATGGAGGACCTCTGATGTGAGGGGGGCTTCTGATGTTATGGGGGGGACCTATAATGTAATGGGGGACCTTTGATGTAATGGGGGACCCCTGATGTGAAGAGAGACCTCTGATGTGAAGGGGGGCCTCTGATGTAATGGGGGAACTTATGATGTGAATGGGAACTTCTGATGTGAAGGGGAACCTCTAATGTGATGGGTGACCTCAGATGGAATGGGGGGGGGGTTCTGATGTGAAGGGGTACTTCTAATGTGATGGGAGGATCTCTGATGTGAAGGGGGGCTTCTGATGTGATGAAGGACCTCTGATGTGAGGGGAGCTTCTGATTTGAAAGGGGACCTCTGATGTGAATGGGGACCACTGATGTGATGGAGGCCTCTGATGTGAAGGGAACTATGATTTGTTTGGGGGAATTCTGATGTGATAGGGCATCTGATGTTGTAAGGGGACCTCTAATGCGATGGGGGGCTTCTGATGTGAAGGGTGACCTCTGATGTGATGGGGGGCCTCTGATGTGATGGGGGGCCTCTGATGTGATGGGGGGCCTCTGATGTGAAGGGTGACCTCTGATGTGATGGGGGGCCTCTGATGTGATCGGGGAACCTCTGATTTAATGGAGGACCTCTGATGTGTAAGGGGGGCTTCTGATGAAATTGGGAAACCTATGATGTGATGGGGGACCTCTGATGTGAAGGGGGGCTTCTGATGTCATGGGGGGACCTATAATATGATGGGGGACCTCTGATGTAATGGGGGACCCCTGATGTGAGGAGAGACCTCTAATGTGAAGGGGGGCTTATGATGTAATGGGGGAACTTCTGATGTGAAGGGGAACCTCTAATGTGATGGGTGACCTCAGATGGAATGGGGGGCTTCTGATGTAAAGGGGTACTTCTGATGTGATGGGATGACCTCTGATGTGAAGGAGGTGTTCTGATGTGATAGGGGAACCTCTGATGTGATGGAGGGAGAGCTCTGATATGACAAGAACCTCTGATGTAATGGGGGGCCCCTGGAGTGATTGGGGGACCCCTGATGTGAAGAGGGACCTCTGATGTCATGGGAAGACCTCTGAAGAGAAGTTAATTTAATCAAGGCAGTTCTGTGCATTGTTCCAGGCTCAGGTTTCCCATTGATAAGTAACATTTTTGTTTTTTACATTTTAGACTGGGGTGCCTCTAGATTTTGCATACTTTTAAGGGTACCTTGACTGCAAAAAGGTTGAGATATGCTGTATAGACTGTCTGCGAATACTTACCTTCACGTTGCCTGGGGTGTTCTTTTAATTATTGATATGAAGTCACATGATTTAGATCTAGTTCAATAAGTTTTCACAGGTTTGCCAAAAATATTCAGGTTTAATAAAAAAAAGAGTTCTTTGATGTGTAGCAGGTATTGACTCCGCTTTTGACATCTTTAAAAACCCAGGAACCACAAAGAGAACTGTCTTTAAAATAGGATCGCTCAACCCTTTCAGGTTCCTTTGTGTGACTTGGGTGGTTTGCTGATTTTCCTCTTGAAACGGGGACCTATCATTAACTTTACCGGTCTACATGAAGAAAAACCTGACGTGCCACAATACTGCAGTATCATTAATAATAAAAAAAAAAGTATACCTATACCTTTTTATCAATAAAAAGCAGCTCTTAAAGTGGAGTTCAAGGAAAATGTTTTTCATCTATCGCAATATCAATACAAATCATTGCCATTGTCTGTCTATTGCATTGTTGCTGTGTAACTGGTATTACTAAAAATAAATAAATACAATTATATATATATGTGTATAATGTAACTAATACAAATATAATTACAACAAACATTTTCAATAAATAAAAACAATTTTTTTTTCTTGGAAAAAAAATTGTATTCCCCACCCCAATTGTTTCAGATGAGCCCCTAGTTGTTTTGCTTGCGTTTATCTAGCAAGGCTTGCGGTATAAGCAAGGAAGCTCAGACCTCTGCAGTGTATAAATGTGCCTTTTACTATACAAAATCGCTGTACATACAAAACTATTGCAATATTTGGAATACAGTACAAGACTGACAGATATATCAAGCAGGATGCTTAGCAAATAAGCAGAAACTATGGTCTGTAAACAGTAAAAATATGCTTAAAAAGTTGCTTAACTCAGGTTACTGTGTGTGTTCATAATCTCCATTGACACCGAGGACCCAAAGCTTCTGAAAGCAGTTGCTGGAGATCAGGCGAAAGCATCTTCTTCTGGTCTCTTCTTCTTGGCTGGTACAGACTTTTCCTGGTTCTAAAGCATGATGGAATCCCATCCAGCTTATGCCTGACAACCTTTTTATACGTCAGGTTGTTTACCATAGTTACCGACAACGGTTACAAACTTGTTTACCTTAACAACAGACTGTTCCACTGTCAACAGTTCCCATTGTTTGAGGACAGCCTGTATTACCAAGGCATTAGTTTGAGAAGCATCCACTCAAACACAACCTGATTTATGTTTCTAGCTAAACAGATTGTTTCAGTCTTATAAAAAAATCATTCATCTAATATATTTTATTTTAAACGCAACACATTTAATTTTGTTGAGAAATCACTTTTAACTAGTTACTGCCCGCAGCAGTTGTACTGCGGCAAGTTGGCTCCCTGTGCGAATTGCCGTCATTGTGCGTCCGGTGCGTACGTGGCAATTTGTGGGCGTGTGCGCGCACCCATTCCTGTGTGGGGGAGCCAGCCAGCGGGTCATGCGGACTCGATGTCTACCGGGCACCCGCAATCGCTCCAGTGACAGGCAGAACAGGGATCTGTCAGTGTAAACAAACAGATCCCCGTTCCCCGGTCAGGGGAGAAGAGAGAGATCGTCTGTTCCTAGTGATTAGTAACAGCGATCTCTCTCCTCCTCCAGCCAGTCCCCCCTCCCTACAGTTAGAAACACCTCCCAGGGAACACACTTAACCCCTTGATCGCCCCCTAGTGTTAACCCCTTCCCTGCCAGTGACATTTATACAGTAATCAGTGGCTATTTTTAGCTCTGATCGCTGTATAAATGTCACTGGTCCCAAAAAAGTGTCCGATCTGTCCAACTCTACATTTATGCTTCATTAGAGGGAGTCTTTCCTGACACATAAGATATGGAAGAGTGCGTATTTTCATAAATTCCCGAGTTTAGCTCTGTAGGATGTTTGAGAGGGAGAGTGGCCAATCAGAATCCTAATATTTTAGCCTGCACGGGCGGTTAGACGTACCAATTTTTTGGTAATTTAGAGTGCATTGATTTTAGCTAGGTTGTTTTTATTGTGATTTAATTGTGCTTTTGTTTCTGTTTGTTTTTTTTTCTTTTTTTGCTATGCAATTGAGCCTGGCTATGCCCAATAGGCTCTATTATGTACTGTTACCTTTGAAACCTGCAATAAAAATAATTAAAAAAAAGATTTAAAAATAAGTGTCCGATCTGTCCCACTAAAAATTGTAGATCGCCGCTATTACTAGTAAAAAAAAAAAAAAAAACAAAACACTAAAAATGCCATAAATCTATCTCATAGTTTGTAGACGCTATAACTTTTGCGCAAACCAATCAATTTACGCTTATTGCGATTTTTTTAACCAAAAATGTGTAGAAGAATACGTACCGGCCTAAACTGAGGAAAAACATGTTTTTTTATATATTTTTGGGGATATTTATTATAGCAAAAAGTAAAAAATATTGCGTTTTTAAAAAAAATTGTCGCTATTTTTTGTTTATAGCGCTAAAAACCGCAGAGGTGATCAAATACCACCAAAAGAAAGCTCTATTTGTGGGGAAAAAAAGGACATCAATTTTGTTTGGGAGCCACGTCGCACGACCTCGCAATTGTCAGTTAAAACGACGCAGTGCCGAATCGCAAAAAAGTGCTCTGGTCTTTGGCCAGCAAAATGGTTCGGGGCTTAAGTGGTTAAAGGGGTTGTAAAGGTTTGGTAAGTGTCCATGTTTTAAAAGTCAGCAGCTGCAGTATTTGTAGCTGCTGACTTTTAAAAAAAAAAATTTTGGCGGAGCTCCGCTTTAATGCATCCTATGGTGTGCTTAGCTGAAAAAGCCCCTCCTCCCATTAAGACTCCTGGGATGAATGACATCATTGTGGCCTAGGCTAGAAATCAGGAAGCAACTGATGAAATGTAAAAAAAGTTGAAAACAAGTAAATATAATATACCTTCCTATCTATTTAATAATACTAGCAGCATAAGGATTAAAAATAATTCATGTTGATTGGGGGGGGGGGGAGTCAGCTCAAGATGTGATTCAGGGTGAAGGGCTTGCTCACAGAAGCTTTGGCTCTGGAGAGCGATTCGCGTTTGAATCACTCTTTATCACCTCCTCACTGCCTGCTTTAACCCCTTGGACCCCCACACTAGTGCACCACAACTAGGGGTTGCAGAGTGGCCCCATTCTCTTGAATAGGTTGCTTACGGTAGGCGCTATGCATGCCAAAAGCAACAGGGGTAATTATTTCTGCCATGGCCGAGAAGCAGAGCATCATGGCCATGGCATGTGTACACCCAACCCCCCCCCCCCCGCTGCTGACTCTGCAGCTAAGGGGGAACAGTAAAAACGCGGCTCACCCGCAGGGTTTTACCAACCCCAATCACTAGTGTCAACCAGCCCTAAGAAGACCAGCGGAGGAACTACCAGGGTCACAAAAGTGGCATGTGAGACCAGGCCCTGGAGATCTGCCCCCCCGCGGTGGGGGAGCCCCAAGACTGCAGGGTAGGGACTGTAAGGCTCAGTTCACATTGCTGCAACCCCAAAATCATGCGAATACCTTGGGACTTGCTTGAAATTTCCTTTGCCACTGCCTTGCAACTTTTGTGATTTAACACTGCAGTCTATGGCATTCACATCGCACCAGAGTCGCAGAAACGTTGTGCAGGAACGTTTTCTTTGTTTTTTGACTCGGTGACTTGAGTTGCATTCGGCCCCACATAGGACAGCTCATTCTGCTGCTGCAAGTTACTGATCCTACACAGGTACACATATCTTTTATCCTTCACATCGAGCTCTCCTTTGTGTTTGGTTAGGGTTTTTATTTTTTTTTTTTTATTCACACTTTCTCATATTTATAGATTTCCTTTTCTGACATCCCTTTTCACATATCTGCAGTTTTGCACACATTCCTCCTTGGCCTTATTATCCGTCCTATCATTGTAACAGGTTGGTTCATACACGCATTCCATGATATACTTTATGATTATTTTGCCAATTTAGCAATGTTTGATTATATACATATTAGAGCCGCCCGATTTTGGCTAAAATGAGAATCACAATTTTTTTTTTTTGCTTAGAATAAAGATCACGATTTTCTCACGATTCTCGCAGGGTAACATCTTCTTTCATATTATACAAAAAATTCGGCTAACTTTACTGTTTAGTTTTTTTTAGTTTAATTAATTAAAGTGTATTTAAAAAAAAAAAAAAATTGCATTTGAAAAACCGCTGCACAAATACAGTGTGACATAAAGTATTGCAACAACCACCATTTTATTCTCTAGGGTCTCTGCTAAAAAAAAATATATATATATATATATATATATATATATATATATATATATATATATATATATATATATATATATATATATATATATATCATGTTTGGGTGTACCAGAAAATAATGATTTTTACTTGTAAGCAACAAATGTCTGAAAAGGTTTGGTCTTTAAATGGTTAAACTTCCTTCATTTACACGCCAGAGTTATTTCCTTTGATAAAAGAACGAAAATATACTTTGTTTCTACTTATTCCTTGTAATAAAACTTTTCAGGCTGCCTGGATTTTTTTTCCCCCAACTGTAAGAACTCCCTGCGCTTGTTAGAAAGATCGTGACATGCTGTTTTGAAGATCGGGATAGGAAAAAGATCGCGGTTTCGATTCTTAACGATTAATCGTGCAGCTCTAATACACATTACATTATAGTTGACACCTGAACGGATTATCTAGGACCTCCAAGGTCACTAATTTCTACCCATGCCATGTCCGCCTTCCCATTATTCCTTGGTCTGGGTTTTTTGGTTGGCTCCGCTCCCTCAGCTCCCTTCCCCAAGCATATATTGCTGCCATCCTCGGTGAACACCTAGGCCTTGCCGATTGGTGAGTATGGGGTCTTTTCTTTCTCTGTAAGGCCCCATCTTACCATTTGTCCATTATTTATTCATGTGTTACATTACCTTTTTGGTCATTCATTTTCAGATATATCCTACATGCATCCGCCCCTGAAGAGCGAGTCACATCTGGCGAAACGCGTCGGGTGTATCAGATGTTATATATACCCACGTATTTCATATGTAATGCAATCTTTAACCATGTGCAAAACTGTATCGGCTTTGCCTTTGTTTATGCTTCTCTTTCATGTGTGATCATTTTTGCAATAAATGTTTTTATTGTATTTATATTTGTCCATTTCATCGGCCAGTTGTGCACACCTCATATAAAGTCCCAAAGGGCGATACCTATGTTTTTATTGTACTATTACAGATGGAGGTGTGTCACTGGTAACACCAGGCCTTTCTTTTTATTTTTTATTTCTATTTACGCAGCAGGAATAAAGAGCTGCGTGCCCAGAGAGAAGGGCCCCAGGCTCTCAGGAAAGGGTTTAGTGACCAATGGAAGGGGACCCAGCAGTCAGGGGGTGGCCCTTCATGGTTTCTTGCAGCGGGGGCCCCGAAGGTTCTGGTTACGCCTCTGCTTAAGACTTTGGGGTTGATTTACTAAAGGCAAATAGACTGTGCACTCAGCAAAGTGCAATTGCTCCAGAGCTTAGTAAATGAGCAGAAGCTCCGCTGACTTCCATCATCCAATCATGTTCAAGCAAATATGCTGCTTTTTTTTTATTTTTGTTTTTTTTCATTGCATGTGATTGGGTATTCTTTGCAAAGTTTCACCTCATTTACTGAGCTCTGGAGCAACTGCACTTGCCGAGTACAACTGCACTTTGCAAAGTGCACAGTCTATTTGCCTTTAGTAAATCAATCCCATCGTCTAATGGCAGGAATACACGATAAGAAAATCGGGCGAAAATTTCCGTTCTGCGAACGATCGGCCGATTTTCTACTCGTTGATGCCCAGCAAGTAATACCCGATATTGCTATTGTGAACGAAAAAGACCGATTGAAAAAAATGAAAAAATTGTGTTGTATCGTTCGTGAACGAACAATATTCTATTCCTTGGTGTGAAGGTCGCTCGTAAAACATCTCTTGAACATTACATAGTTACATAGTACATAGTAGGTGAGGTTGAAAAAAGACACAAGTCCATCAAGTCCAACCTATGTGTGTGATTATATGTCAGTATTACATTGTATATCCCTGTATGTTGCGGTCATTCAGGTGCTTATCTAATAGTTTCTTGAAGCTATCAATGCTCCCCGCTGAGACCACCGCCTGTGGAAGGGAATTCCACATCCTTGCCGCTCTTACAGTAAAGAACCCTCTACGTAGTTTAAGGTTAAACCTCTTTTCCTCTAATTTTAATGAGTGGCCACGTGTCTTGTTAAACTCCCTTCCGCGAAAAAGTTTTATCCCTATTGTGGGGTCACCAGTCCGGTATTTGTACATTGAAATCATATCCCCTCTCAAGCGTCTCTTCTCCAGAGAGAATAAGTTCAGAGCTCACAACCTTTCCTCATAACTAAGATCCTCCAGACCCTTTATTAGCTTTGTTGCCCTTCTTTGTACTCGTCCATTTCCAGTACATCTCTCCTGAGGACTGGTGCCCAGAACTGGACAGTATACTCCAGGTGCGGCCGGACCAGAATTATCGTTTTGTCTCTGGAGTTGATCCCCTTTTTAATGCCAATATTCTGTTTGCTTTGTTAGCAGCAGCTTGGCATTGCATGTCAATGCTGAGCCTATCATCTACTGGGACCCATAGAAAGTACAGGCCGGCAACTCGAGCTTCTAAATAGGAAATATTTATTTGAGCATTACAGCAATAACATCATTCAAAAACTGACGCGTTTCGGCCTTAGGCCTTCATCAAAAGCATAAAAATATGACATTAAAAACAAGTGGAAATATAAGGGAAGCAGACCATGTGAAGTATGAAGGGCATAAATCACTTAATTAAAAAATAATCCATTAATTGGTTACAGGTGGAGATGTCCAGACCATCTACTAGGACCCCCAGGTCCTTTTCCATCCTAGATTCCCCCAGAGGTTCTCCCCTCAGTGTATAAATTGCAATATTTTTTTTGCCACCCAAATACATTATTTTACATTTTTCTACATTGAACCTCATTTGCCATGTAGTCACCCTCCCCATTAGTTTGTTCAGGTCTTTTTGCAAGGTTTCCACATCCTGCGGAGAAGTTATTGCCCTGCTTAGCTTAGTATCGTCTGCAAATACAGAGATTGAACTGTTTATCCCATCCTCCAGGTCGTTTTTAAACAAATTAAATAGTATTGGTCCCAGCACAGAACCCTGGGGAACCCCACTACCCACCCCTGACCATTCCGAGTACTCCCCATTTATCACCACCCTCTGAACTCATTTTATCACAAATGAGCGGAATTAGTAGACGACCCCACTTGTACATGAGATGTCAACACTACACAGTGGCGGCTGATGCTCAACATTTTTTTTTGGGGGGGGGGGCAAACAAACTGAAACATTCTGAAAAAAAACATCAATTGCAGCCTCACTGTGCCCATCAATTACCGCCACTCTGCCATCAAACGCAGACACTGTGCCCATCAATTGCTCCCACTGTGCCCCATCAAACGCAGCCACTGTGCCATATCAAATGCTGCCAGTGTGCTCCCCGCTGGCCCGCCGTCTGCACTTACCTGTCTCTGTGGGGCAACTCCTCAATGTCTTCTCCCATCCTCTGCTATGATTGGACGCCTGGCGTCCAATCACAACACCTGTGGCCGCCCCAGCATTCATAGCGCACCTCTGCCATGTTCTTCAGACAGCGTGGAGAGGGAGCGGAGCAGATAGACAGCCCCTTAATAGCTGGCGCTGCCTTGCTGCTGTGAGTGACACACTGTACTGCACCAGGCCGGTGGCCTCAAGTAAGTCTAACACTGTCTGCTTAAGTAAGTTCAAGTTGTGCATCAAACACAGCCACTGTCTGTGCCCCTCAACAGCTGCCACTGTGCCCATCAAACACAGCCGCTGTACATTAAAAGCTGCCACTGTGCCCATCAAACAGCCACTGTGCCCATCAAAGCTGCCACTGTGCCCATCAAACACAGCCACTGTGCCCATCAAAGACAGCCATTGTGCCCATCAAAGCTGCCACCTGTGCCCATCAAACAGCCACTGTGCCCATCAAACACAGCCACTGTGCCCATCAAAGCTGCCAGTGTGCCCATCAAAGCTGCCACTGCCCATCAAACACAGCCACTGTGCCCATCAAACACAGCCACTGTGCCCATCAAAACTGCACTGTGCCCATCAAACAGTCACTGTGCCCATCAAAACTGCCACTGTGCCCATCAAAGCTGCCACTGTGCCCATCAAAGCTGCCATTGTGCCCATCAAACGCAGCCACTGTGCCCATCAAACGCAGCCACTGTGCCCATCAAAGCTGCCACTGCCCATCAAACACAGCCACTGTGCCCATCAAACACTGCCACTGTTCCCATCAAACACAGCCATTGTGCCCAGCAAAGCTGCCACTGTGCCCATCACGTTGCCCATCAAAGCTGCCACTGTGCCCATCAAACACAGCCACTGTTCCCATCAAACACAGCCATTGTGCCCAGCAAAGCTGCCACTGTGCCCATCACGTTGCCCATCAAAGCTGCCACTGTGCCCATCAAACACAGCCACTGTACCCATCAAAGCTGCCACTGTGCCCATCAAACGCTGCCACTGTGCCCATCAAATGCTGCCACTGTGCCCATCAAAGCTGCCACTGTGCCCATCAAACGCTGCCACTGTGCCCATCAAACACAGCCACTGTACCCATCAAAGCTGCCACTGTGCCCATCAAACGCTGCCACTGTGCCCATCACAGCTGCCACTGTGCCCATCAAACGCTGCCACTGTGCCTATCAAACGCTGCCACTGTGCCTATCAAACGCTGCCACTGTGCCCATCAAAGCTGCCACTGAGCCCATCAAAGCTGCCACTGTGCCCATCAAACGCTGCCACTGTGCCTATCAAACACTGCCACTGTGCCCATCAAACTCGTGTTATATTGTCCAAACGTTGTGTTAATGTTTAAACACTGATTTTGTTGGAAGTACCAATAAATATAGCCTTATTGATCATTTGAATAGGGGGTGGCAGTGGCGGACATAGATAGATTTGTGCAATGAATCTATCTATTGGTGCTAGAGGGGGGTGGCAGGAGAGAGGGGGCGGCGCCCGTGTGCCCTTACACTACATATAAAATCGATTTGCTCTTTTAAAGATTTTTTTGTTGTTGATTGGTTAATGTTGGCGACATTTGGCGGCGATTGACGATTGGCGGCTGTCGAGCAATCGCTCGATTTTTCTAAACCGTGTATTCCTGCTATTACTGCACACGATGCGACCTTTTTTTATTGAAGGTTACAAAGTTTTCTGGGTTTCTTTTTTGCGGTCAGGTCGGTAAGTTTCCTGCGGTTTGCCTCTTGTTTTTGTTTTTTTTTTCGGGCGTCGGTGATTCACGTTCCCCTCGGGAGTCGTTGCCTTTCCGGTGCGGTGCAGAGACGCGGTTATTTATCCCTTCTGTCCAGATGGGAGATGATTGTCTCAGGGACGCCGGAGCACCAGTCAATTCCCCCCCATACACGTCCCCCGCTGATTCCGGTTCCTCACCGCGCTGCCTGTTATAAATCTATTGATCTCCGCGTGTTAGTGACAGGACGAGCCGTGCCGGGGCAAAGTGACTCCTGGTGCTGCAATGTCACGCACTTCCCTCACCCATGTAACCCCCTCCAGCTTTGAGAGGGGGGGGGCGGGGAGTTGGCGTCCATGAATCACGCTCTCTACCACCGAGTACTAATGAGCCTGACTGCGCTTTTCCATGCAGCTCTCCTAATAACATGGATGGTCTTCTGCGTCTTTTGTGCATTTATTAAGCTGGAGATGATTAGAGGTTAACGAGTCGCTCCCGTAGGACCCAAAAAACCAGAGCGAGTCGATCGGTTGAAGATTAACGGGGCGCTAAAAAGCCCCGTAAAACCTCCGCCTGTTTCCTACGTCTGTGGCTGTAAATCTCCGGTTGTGGCCCAGATGGAGGTCGGAGGATCTCACGTGATGCAGAAACGCCATCGCTTACGGAACAGAAATAATTTTGCGTGCTGTTTCTCCGGAAGCGTCGTTATCTCATGTGAGATGTCACTCCGTTCAACTTTTGTTCTCTGTCCTCCGGGGACGACTTATCATAGAACTGTAAAGTCCAGTAATTACTCGGTCGCAGCCGCATGGCTGCCGGGGACGGTCGCGTCTACCGGGCTGCCGGATACAACTTTGACGGCCGCCGTCTAGCTATTCTGCTCATCTTCTACAACCGTAGGCTGAGCTGTGTGGACAATTACCTTATTTTTCCAGCATAGGAGGTGCATAAATAAGCATGTAAAAATGAAAGAATTTTTTTATTTTTTTTTATTTTTATTTTTTAATTTTATAGAATATCCAAATAGATGTTGAATAATCTAGGGAAGTCACCTCCAACATCCAATCATGTGCAAGCACAGGACTGCCGGTAGAAATCACGTGGCCCAGTACAGCCTACCCCCCCCCCCCCTCAAATTACAAAAATCTAAATTTTTTAAAATAACTTTTTCCAATTGTTAAAACATTTTTTATTTTGATTTTTTTTGCAATTTTAAAAATTATTTTTATTTATTTATGTATTTATTTATTTTAACCGCTTCAGCCCCGGAAAATTTTACCCCTCTTCCTGACCAGAGCACTTTTTGCGATTTCGGCGCTGCGTCGCTTTAACTGACAATTTGCGCGGCCGTGCAATGTCGTACCCAAACAAAATTTTTTTTTTTTTCCCCCACAAATAGAGCTTTCTTTCGGTGGTATTTGATCACCTCTGCGGTTTTTATTTTTCGCGCTATAAACAAAAAAAGAGCGACAATTTTGAAAAAAAAAAAAAAAAAAAGCAATATTTTTTACTTTTTGCTGTAATAAATATCCCCAAAAAATATATATAAAAAAATCAAATTTTTTCCTCAGTTTAGGCCGATATGTATTCTTCTACATATTTTTGGTATAAAAAAAAAAAAAATCGCAATAACTGTATATTGATTGGTTTGCGCAAAAGTTAAAGCGTTCACAAAATAGGGGATAGTTTTATGGCATTTTTATTATAAATTTTTTTTTTTTTACTAGTAATGGCGGCGATCAGCAATTTTTATCATGACTGCGACATTATGGCGGACACATCGGACACTTTTGACACTATTTTGGGACCATTGACGTTTATACAGCGATCAGTGCTATAAAAATGCACTGATTACTGTGTAAATGACACTGGCAGGGAAGAGGTTAAACACTAGGGGGCGATGAAGGGGTTAAGTGTGTCCTAGGGAGTGATTCTAACTGTGGGGGGGATGGGCTTCCACTGACATGACAGCAATCACTGCTCCCAATGACAGTGAGCAATGATCCCTGTCATGTCACTAGGCAGAACGGGGAAACGCCTTGTGTACACAGGTAGGCACTTCCCTGTCTGCGGCTCCATGACACGATTGCGGGACAACGGCGGACGTCGAGTCCGCGGGACCCGTGGGCACGGTTACAGTGTATGCGGTGCCCACTAGCCCCGCGATATTAAAGGGGGCGTACAGCTACGCCCATTTTCCCACCACTGCCATTGTGCCGACGTGTGCGGCGGTTGGCAAGTGGTTAAAATTAATTTTTATTTTATTTATTTTTTTATTTTTTGTAAAGGATATGTAAAGGTTGGTTTTGCACAGAGTGGCCCCCGATCCTCCTCTTCTGGGGTCCCTCAGCGGCGCTCCTGGCTCCTCCTTTTCTCGAGTGCCTCTTTGGAGAGCCGCTCTCCCTCGGACTTGGACTTGACACAGATCAGGACTCGGCCCCGCCCCCCGACTCCCACATCATTGGATTTGATTGACAACAGCGTGAGCCAATGGCTGTGCTGCTATCAATATATCCAATCAGGACCCGAGACACCGGCTGGAGCTGGTGTGCTCGTCCCTGTCACTGGAAAGACAGGGTTCAGGTAAGTAAAAGGGGGGCTCTGGGGGGCAGCTGCATCATAGGAGGTTTTTCACCTTAATGCATGAAATGCATTAGAGTGCAAACCTCGAAGGTTTACAACCCCTTTAAATGTTTTTTTTTTACTTTTTTTTTTTTTTTTTTACAATGTTGGGTGGGTGGTGCTTTGGATGAAATATAAGGGGTCTAAAAAGACCCCTGACATCTCACCTTTGTGAGAGAGAAGGGAATTGAGGAAGCAGATTATTCAATTCCCTTCTCTGTAGCTTCAGCTGCACTGCAGATGAATGAGCAGGACACAGAGGCTTCTGTTCATTCATGAACACAGTTTACTACCCTCAGTTATGATCGGACACAGGAGCGACCAATCACTCACTGTGTCCAATTCAGAAAATGAAGGGGCCCGTAAATGACATAATTACGGGCCCCTTCCCCCACTCTCCATCCGCCTGTTCGCCCGCACTAGCCGGAGGGAGAGAGAAGCCGGTGGTGCTGCTGGGGGGATTGGGGTCTTGTTTGGATGAAATTTCAGGGGTCTAAACAGACCCCTGGCATATCACCCTTGAGACAGAAAACGGAAATAAGAACACAGATTCTTCAGTTCCTTTCTCTGCAGCCTCAGCTGCACTGAAGATGAATAGGACACAGAGGCTCCTGCCCATTCACAAACTGAAGCATAGTAAACAGTTTACTATGCTCAGTTATAAATGGACACAGGAGCAATCGGCACTGATCGCTCACTGTGTCCAATTCAGAAAAGGAAGGGGCCGGTAAATTACAAAATTACAAGCCCCTTCCCCCATTCTCCAAAAGCCGGGGGGGGAGGTGCTGAGCACACAGGGGGGAATCAGATGTGGTTGGTGTGGCGGGATGGGAGGACAATTACAGGACAATGCACTGTGTGTCTGTGTCTCTCCCTCTAGCAGCTGAAAGGGAGAGAGAGAGGGAGAAACTGTCTTTCAGCTGCTGGAGGGAGAGACACAGACAAACAGTGCATTGTCCTGTAATTGTCCTCCCATCCCGCCGCACCAATCCCCCTGCTGCGCCCCCCCCACCCCCCGTGTGGAGGCCCGTGGTACCCCTCTATTGGTGGTCCTGTGTTTTTTATGTTTTTCAAAATTTTCGCTCTTTTCTTGTTTATATCGTAAAAAATAAAAACCGCAGAGGTGATCAAATACCACCAAAAGAAAGCTCTATTTGTAGGGGGGAAAAAAGGATGTCAATTTTGTTTGGGTGCAGCGCCGCAGGACCGCGCAAATTGTCAGTTAATGTGGCGCAGTGCCGAATCGCAAAAAGTGATCTGGTCGGGAAGGGGGGTAAAATCTTCCGGGGATGAAGAGGTTAATTAAAAAGTCGAATATAATACAATTATTTATAAAAATTTAGATATTTTTTAAAAACTGTAATTTTTGGATTTTCAGCCGAATCCATCCTGCATTTTTTTTCATTTTCAGCACCAAAATTTTCATTCGGTGCATCACTACTTCTGGGACATGTTTCGTGTCCCGGGGGGGAGGGGGGGGGCGGGGACAAGAGGTGTCGTACTTGCCTAGCGGAGGATACCTGCTCCCCCTTCCCCTGCAAAAAAAAAAAAAAACCCCGTAACTCAGTTCCAGGTTGGCGGGAGGGAGCGGACCAGCGGGACTTTACTATTTGAGGGAAGTTCTGCTTTAAGTCACAATTTCCTCCTATTAACTGATGGACTCATTTTATTGCCGTCGCTGAAGCCTGCCATATTGCTGGTTCTTCTGTCTGCTGTTCATTATAACTACCCATCTGCCTCATAAAACAAGTCACACCAATGCCTCTTACTGGTGGATTAATCAGCCCGATCATCACCCTGACAGTGCAGAAAAAGATGCCACATAATGGAAGCGGATTCTCTATTCCGGATAAAATCTGCAATACAGCGAATGTATATCACATATCATTTAGCAGCTTTCCTGATAATGACATTATAAGAGACAGAACGGTGACTGACAACTTCACCCCTTCCGAGACAGAAACTCGTCTATTGATATTTCGTGTCCTTCTGCTGTCTGACAATTTATAGATGCAACGAATGACCTGCAACTCAGACCTGCACCATCCACATTTATAGATGCTATGAATGGCCTGCAACTCGGAGCTGCACCCTCCACATTTATAGATGCTATGAATGGCCTGCAACTCGGAGCTGCACCCTCCACATTTATAGATGCTATGAATGGCCTGCAACTCGGAGCTGCACCATCCACATTTATAGATGCTATGAATGGCCTGCAACTCAGACCTGCACCATCCACATTTATAGATGCAATGAATGGCCTGCAACTCAGAGCTGCACCCTCCACATTTATAGATGCTATGAATGGCCTGCAACTCGGAGCTGCACCCTCCACATTTATAGATGCTATGAATGGCCTGCAACTCGGAGCTGCACCCTCCACATTTATAGATGCAATGAATGGCCTGCAACTCAGACCTGCACCATCCACATTTATAGATGCAATGAATGGCCTGCAACTCGGAGCTGCACCCTCCACATTTATAGATGCAATGAATGGCCTGCAACTCAGACCTGCACCATCCACATTTATAGATGCTATGAATGGCCTGCAACTCAGAGCTGCACCCTCCACATTTATAGATAGATACAATGAATGACCTGCAACTCGGAGCTGCACCATCCACATTTATAGATAGATACAATGAATGACCTGCAACTCGGAGCTGCACCATCCACATTTATAGATGCAATAGAACCTCGGATTGCGAGTAACTCGGTTAACCAGCGTTTCGCAATACGAGCTATTGTTTTTTAAAAATCCTGACTCGGTTTGCGAGTGTTGTCTCGCAAAACGAGCAGGATTCATGCCTCTGCGGTGTGCAGTACCACATTTGACCTGAGGTGCGGGGGCGCCGGTGACACTCAAAGCCGTTTGGTGCCGCTTGGAAATACTTGGAAACACTCCGTTCCCGAGCCTTTCCGAGGGTTTCCGAGTGCATCCGAGTGGTCTCCAAGTATTTCTGAGACTCTCCGGCGCCCCCCCCCCACCTCTGGCCACATGCGTTATTGCATGCAATAGAAGTCAATGTGGAACAAATTATCTTTGTTTCCATTGCCTTCTACGAGGAAACTCGTTTTGATATGCGAGTGCTTTGGATTACAAGCACAAGCATTCAATCCTGACTCGGTTTGCGAGTGTTGTCTCGCAAAACGAGCAGGATTCATGCCTCTGCGGTGTGCAGTACCACATTTGACCTGAGGTGCGGGGGCGCCGGTGACACTCAAAGCCGTTTGGTGCCGCTTGGAAATACTTGGAAACACTCCGTTCCCGAGCCTTTCCGAGGGTTTCCGAGTGCATCCGAGTGGTCTCCAAGTATTTCTGAGACTCTCCGGCGCCCCCCCCCCACCTCTGGCCACATGCGTTATTGCATGCAATAGAAGTCAATGTGGAACAAATTATCTTTGTTTCCATTGCCTTCTACGAGGAAACTCGTTTTGATATGCGAGTGCTTTGGATTACAAGCATTCACCTGGAACGGATTATGCTTGTAATCCAAGGTTCCACTGTACAATGAATAGCCTGCAACTCATAGCTGCACCATCCACATTTATAGATACAATCAATGGCCTAGTTGACTCAATGAAGGCCAAAAAAAATGTTCTGACAAATGATTTTTCTATGAACGCTTGTTAAACCGTTTTTAGACGGTATATTACATGTTGTGGGGATATGAAGTGGGGAGAATAAGGATTCGATCCCCTGCAGATTTTGTAAGTATGCGGCACTGGTGGGCACTGATAGGTGGCACTGATGGGCACTGATAGGCGACGCGGATAGGTGGCACTGATGGGCACTAATATTCTGCACTGATGGGCACAGATAGGCGACGCGGATAGGTGGCACTGATGGGCGGCACTGATGGGCATTGATTACAATAAGGGGGAGTTGGGACTTTAAATGAAGCAATTGAATAGTGGAGGTGGGTTAATATAAAGTATTTTTATTAACATTGATCTCAAGACATTAAACCATTGTTCATTTCATATATATACACATGGAGCGTGCACAGAGGCTGAGCATAATAAGTAAGAAATGTACATGTGCATAACAACACATGATCAGAATGTATAAATAAATAAAAAAAGAGGGGACATGCACGTGCCACAGGCACCATGCCTGCCGCTGGCACATGCACCCACATGGTATCTGCGCATCTGTCAAATGATATAAAAACATCATAGAGTATACTAGTAATGGATGAATGAATATCAGTCGGTATGGGGTGTAACTGCGGCATCAAGTAAAGCCCTACGCGTTTCGTGGGTTTTCCCACTTGTCAGGAGCGGATGCGGCAAGCATTCCTATGGAATATATATAGAAAGATGTGAAAAACTGTACTCTAGAGAAAAAATGTTTTTTATGAGTATGGATGGTTAACCAACAACACTCACCAACCCGGACAGCAACTGCAGCGTGGGGTAGCCGGCACAGAGGGCCGGCCATAAACACAACCCCACCACGGGAGCTGAGGCGGCATTATACAGGGATGCAACATCAAGTGGTGTAAGAGCGTGCAAGAAATGAATGAGATCTCCATGTGGCAAAAAATTGGGGTACACTTCGTGATATACTTCTATACATATATACTGCTACTGTATATACTATATGATGGGCATTGATGGGCAGCACTGATGAGCAGGCACTGATGGGAACTGAAAGGCAGCACTGACTGGCATCACTGATGGGCACTGATTGGTGTTATTGATGGGTACTGATTGGTTTCATTGATAGGCACTGATTGGTGACACTGATGGGCACTAATTGGTGACACTGATGGGCACTGAATGGTGTTATTGATGGGCACTGATTGGTGCTATTGATGGGCACTGATTGGTGCTATTGATGGGCACTGATTGGTGTCACTGATGGGCACTGAATGGTGACACTGATGGGCACTGATTGGTGTTATTGATGGGCACTGATTGGTGTTATTGATGGGCACTGATTGGTGTCACTGATGGGCACTGATTGGTGTCACTGATGGGCACTGAATGGTGACACTGATGGGCACTGAATGGTGACACTGATGGGCACTGATTGGTGTTATTGATGGGCACTGATTGGTGTCACTGATGGGTACTGATTGGTGTCACTGATGGGCACTGATTGGTGACACTGATGGGCACTGATTGGTGACACTGATGGGCACTGATTGGTGTCACTGATGGGCACTGGTGACACTGATGGGCACTGATTGGTGTTATTGATGGGCACTGATTGGTGTTATTGATGGGCACTGATTGCTGTTATTGATGGGCACTGATTGGTGTTATTGATGGGCACTGATTGGTGCTATTGATGGGCACTGATTGGTGTCACTGATGGGCACTGATTGGTGTTATTGATGGGCACTGATTGGTGTCACTGATGGGCACTGATGGGCACTGATTGGTGTTGTTGATGGGCACTGATTGGTGTCACTGATGGGCACTGATTGGTGTCACTGATGGGCACTGATTGGTGTCACTAATGGGCACTGATTGGTGTTATTGATGGGCACTGATTGGTGTCATTGATGGGCACTGATTGGTTTCATTGATGGGCACTGCTGGGGCCTTACTAGAATCAGGGCACTGATGATCAGTGCCCTGATTACCTGTCCTGGTCTCTCCTGCAAGGAGATGCCGCTGATTGGCTCTCCTCTCCTCACATTCTGTCAGTGCAGGGCGAGGAGAGCCGATAAACGGCACTTCCGCATTTCCAGGTGCCCGGCTGTGATTGGACACAGCTGATTACATAGTTAAGGAGCCGCGTCATCAGCTCTTTGCTGAGATCAGGGTCGCGCCCCATCCTAGGAACACAGTGCGTCGTTGAGGGGGGGCGCGTCACACAACGACGTCCCAGAGCGAGAGCCGCACCGCTCCTCCATCATTTGACAGTGGGCGGGCGGCAAGCAGTTAAAGGCATCTGTACTGGCGTTCCTATAAGAAGGGGCTTGTAGTAACTTTCACACAACTAGGCGTGCCAAGAAGAAGGGGCTGAGGTTGCTCCTGGTGTGGAGGAGCAGAACAGATAACCCCAAAATTACCAAGCGGCTCCTTCGGGGGGGTAGCGCTGCATATGAACGCCAAACGTTCCTGTAGATTAGATAGACAAGTGTTCATATGTGTGATATAATTCTTGATCTTTTAACTAGATAACGTCTTCTATGTGATGTAAAGTCTGTGGTTGACCTTCCTTTTTAAGTGACGGTTATTTTTAAGCTTCCTGCTGCTTCTTTGAGTTGACTGTTTGCCTTTACAATTTTTTCATTAATTGGTTCACTATTAGAGCAAAAAAAAAAAAAAAGGCACGTCACCAGCCCCCCAAAGTCTGGATCCGCTCAGCCGGGGTAATGAATTCCGTATTGCTCGCTCGGATAACTTTTTTTTTTTTTTCTTGTATCCGTTTCCTAATTGGCCTGTTATTAGCGACTCGGCTTTCCAGGCCCTAATTGCGGGAACACAGAACACCCCTTTGTTTATTACACACAGCGGCCATGTGTCTCTTAGTCTGTCTCTCTCGAAGCTGCCGATCCCTCTTCCCACGTCCTCGGCTCTCCACCAACCCTCATTACATGACCGTCCGCGGGGAAACCGATCATGTAATTCTCTTAATTAACATTACATGTCATTAGCGAGCAGCCAGCTTAATCTAATCAAGGGCACAGCGAAAGTCTGGGGAGATCTGGAAGACACGACATGTAATAGGTTGGTGGCGTTTATGGGTTTGATGTCCTTGAGACTCTCACCTGCGGAGGGGGGGAGGGGGGGGGACCTTTTGGAGGTGAATCTTCGGCAGTCACAGCCCCTCCCCTCCCCCGGAGAGGGGGGGGGAGCACCGGATTTATTTGTTTTATAAAGAGGTTACCTTCATTTAAGCTGCTCTTCCATTTTTTTTTTTTTTTCATTATTTAATTTGTGCCATTTATTTTAAATGCTCCAAAATCTCTCGGCGTGCCCCGGTGTCACACCGGTAATTGCTCCCACGCCGGCGAACGTTAACACTGGTTTAATGTGTAAGAGCTTCAAAAAAAAAAAAAATGGTGGAGAAAAAAAAAAAAGGCAGGTAGTTAATGCAATTATCATTCATTTGTTCCCATTAGTATGAAAATAAGGCAGCCATCGAAGGTATCACAAAGCAATAATGCCCGTCCATTAAGGGCAGGAGGAGCGCTCCTAATCCATGGATTACTCTGCAAATGGCAGGAGGGCTAAAAAAAATAAAATAAAATAAAAAAAATATGTAAAAAAAATTACCTGTGGCCATAGCTCCCAACAGTCCCGGATTTCGCGGGACTGTCCCTGATTTGGAACAGTGTCCCTCATTCCTCCTCATTTGTCCCTCATTTTGGTCTGATCTATATAGATGTATATAAAATGCACTTTTTATCTATCAAAAAGTGTTTCCCATTTATAAACCTTTCATCCAATCTCTCTATTGGCTTTTGAAATTTACAAATGCAGCAATTTAAAGGAATAGTAGTGGTAAAAAAAACGCACTTGTGGGTTTAACCAATCTTGTTTTTTTGTGTGCAATTCTCCTTTAAGGGGGCGTGTCCTATGCCTGCATACTTTTGCATGATAGGTGTCCCTCATTCCCATCTCAAAAAGTTGCCTGTGGCTTTGAGCTGTTGTATTAAACCCTCAGTGTTTTTTTTTTTTTTTTTTTTTTTTTCAGTTTAACACATCGGGTGCAATAATAATATAAACATGACCCAATAAATCATTTGTAACAAAATTCTTATCCCAGCGCTTGAGGTTTACAGTTTTTGCTGGCTTCCTGCTTCCTTCAGTGCTGCTTCCCTGAACTTCTCGTCTTCACAGGGACGTGTTAAAGTGGAAGTAAACCCCGCCTATCGTTTTAGCAGCCAAGGAAGAGCTGCCATCTTGGCCTCTGTTTAACCGTTTATTATTAGTACTATTTGAAAATAATTCTGTTTTTGTTAAGCCAAAGGTGGTTTAACCGCTTCAGCCCTGGAAGATTTTACCCACTTCCTGACCAAGGCCCTTTTTTTTTGCGATTCGGCACTGCGTCGCTTTAACTGACAATTGCGCGGTCATGCGATGTTGCACCCAAACAAAATTGACGTCTTTTGTTTTCCCCACAAATAGAGATTTCTTTTGGTGGTATTTGATCACCTCTGCGGTTTTTATTTTTTGCGCTATAAACGGAAAAAGAGCGACAATTTTTTTTAAAAAAAAAGCAATATTTTTAACTTTTTTCTATAATAAATCGCCCAAAAATATATAAAAAAAACGAATTTTTTTCCTCAGTTTAGGCCGATATGTATTCTTCTACATATTTTTGGTAAAAAAAAAAATCGCAAAAGTTATAGCGTCTACATAATAGGGGATAGACATCGAATCTGCGGGTACCGCGGGCACGGTCACGCTTTACGCGGTGGGTGCGCACGTGCCATTTGCCCACCGCTGCTATTGTACCGACGTATATCGGCGTGCGGCGCTCGGCAAGTGGTTAATTTACAACTGCCATGATGCTGCACATGTGATCAGGTATGACATCAGCCATTGGGTGATTTTACAGTTTGGTTGAGAGCACAACCAATGGGTGTGTTACATTTCCGGCACATGTCGTAAATGTAACTTTTTTTTTTAAACTTAAAGCGGTGTTCCGCCCATAAAAAAAACAATTAAAAGCCAGCAGCTGCAGTATGTGTATGTCTTTTAACAATGGGACACTTACCTGTCCTGGAGTCCAGCGATGCCGGCACTGCAGCTGATGTTTCCATCAGCTGTCGGGTGAATGCCACCGCCATTGTGGGTAAGGGTACCCGGCAGTGTAGCCTTTTGGCTTCAGGCCGGGAACCCTACTGCGCATACGCGAGGCGCTCCTCTCTCCTACTGGCCCGGCGACAGGGAGAGGAGGGAGGAGGAGGAGGCCACGCGGCGATGTCACGGGGAACAGGATACCTGTTAAAGACAGAAAGGTGCCAAAGGTGGCACCGGAGGGGGAGAGGAGACAAATGAGCGGAAGTTCCACTTTTGGGTGGAACTCTGCTTTAAATGGATGGGTTTACATTCCGCTTTAACAGTTGACAGCGAGTCTATAGCCAAGAGGAGGAGGAGGGAAGAGCCTTGCCATTCCAGGCTACGGGGCTGTGTGTTTCTATTGATGCACACAGTGTAGGGATACACAACTTTGCATGCAAGGGTGGATCCATAGGAGGCTGCAGGAAGAAAAGGAGCCATCCTGTCCACCGCTCTCATGCCTCCAGAGTTTTTGCGTGCCAATGCGGATGTCGCCGGGTAAGAGGGGAGGGAGATCACCAAATGTATGTTTGCTGATCTCTCCTTTCTATGTATATTGTCATTTTTAGGCCCTGGTGTCACTGTCTGGCTGGGGAAGAAACTACAGTGGTTAAGCTGACTGGCTTTTTCAAGCCCACCGCTGTTTTTTTTTTTTTTTTTTCTCTCGCTCTGTGAATGGAGGAGAAAGATACATCGTATGTCTCTCTCTCTCCTTAAAAAAAAAAAAAAAAGTGTGTGTAAAAAAATAAAATAAATAATAATAATAAAAAATAAAACAAAAAAAATCCTACACCCAGGTTTGATCTAGGTCAGTGCCAAGGTTAGTGTTTGGGTCAAGGTCAGGGTCAGTATTTTTTTTTTTTTTTTTTTACACTATTTTTTTTTTTTTTTTAATTTTATAGTATCAGTTTTAGTTTCAGTGTGTTTTAGGTAGGATAAAAAAAAAAGCAAACTGGGCACTATTGTTTCTGGGTTGTGATACAGGTACAAACAACAACTAACATACACATATGTGGTATCGCTGCGATCGTCAGGAGCCGGAGAATTTTTTTATGAATTGGTCTTTGGTGGAAGGTTATAGAAATAGCAAGAAATGTACAGCTAATTACATTTTTTTTTTTTTTTTTACTATTTTGTGCCAGTTTTCCTGGAGGTACCTGTTGCCATTTATCACTAAATAAAAGACCAATTTGCCCTTAAAACAAAAAAAAAAAAAAACACGGCGTAAATATCCAGGGTGCTCAACCTGTGGCCCTCCATCTCCTACAAGTCCCACAAGGCATTGCAAGGCTGAGAGTTACAAGCATGACTCCCAAAGGCAGAGGACTGATGGGACTTGTAGTTCCGCAAAACAACTGGAGGGCTCCAGGTTGAGCTCCCAATAAGTAGTTGCGATGATATGTACAGTTTTACTATCACGTCAAAGTTGCAAAACTGTGTTCAGGCGTTAGCATTTGTTTTAAAGGGGTCATGAAGAGGTTAATTCTCTTTCTGGAGGAGGGCTGCTTTCACGCTGCTCCAACGCAAAAAACGCTGTAAAAACGCATATGTGTTTTTGCTGCGTTTTGCCACGTTTTCTGGGTGCCTATCTCCCAGCATCAAAGCGGTACAGCTAAAGGGACTGCATTTTTGCTTCGTTTTTTGTAAAAATGCAGCAAAAAAATGCATCAGTGGGAAACCAGCTGAACTGTATATTTGTTAACCGCTTGCCGACCAGCCGCCGTCATTATACTGCAGCAGGTTGGCACAGCTGCGCGAATCGCCGTAGGTGTACGGCGGTTGCTTTAAGATCAATAGCAGGCCCGCCATGCGACGGCGGAGCTGATGCACGTGGCTGGCGGCCCCCCGATGTCCGCCGGCCACCCGCGAACGCTCCACAGAGAGCCAGAACGGGGATCTGTCAATGTAAACAAACAGTTCTGTCGGGGGAGGAGAGAGATCTGCTGTTCCTTGTGATCAGTAACAGCGATCTCTCTACTCCTCCAGTCAGTCCCCTCCCCCCCACAGTTAGAAACAGCTCCCTAGGCAACACATTTAACCCCTTGATCGCCCCCCTAGTGTTAACCCCTTCCCTGCCAGTGACATTTATACAGTAATCAGTGGCTATTTTTGAGCTCCGATCACTGTATAAATGTCACTTGTCCCAAAAAAAAGTGTCAAAAGTGTCCGATCTGTCCGCCGCAATGTCGAAGTCCCACTAAAAAAATCGCTGATCGCCGCCATTACTAGTTAAAAAAAAAAATAATAAAAATGCCATAAAACAATCCCCTATTTGGTAGACGCTATAACTTTTGCGCAACCCAATCAATATACGCTTATTGCGTTTTTTTTTTTTTTTTTTTTACCAAAAATAAGTAGAAGAATACATATCGACCTAAACTGAGGAAGACATTTTTTTTTTAATATTTATTATAGCAAAAAGTAAAAAATATTATTTTTTTTTTTTTTTCAAAATTGTTAACCCCTTCCCTGCCAGTGACATTTATACAGTAATCAGTGGCTATTTTTAGCTCCGATCGCTCTATAAATGTCACTGGTCCCAAAAAAAGTGTCAAAAGTGTCCGATCTGTTCCACCGCAATGTCGAAGTCCCTCTAAAAATTGCTGATCACCGCCATTACTAGTTAAAAAAAATGAATAATAAAAATGCCATAAATCAACCCCCATATAATGTAGAAGCTATAAATTTTGCGCAACCCAATCAATATACGCATTTTTTTTTTTTTTTTTACCAAAAATATGTAGAAGAATACATATCGGCCTAAACTGATGAAGACATTTTTTTTTTTTAATATTTATTATAGCAAAAAGTAAAAAATATTGTTTTTTTTTTTTCAAAATTGTCGCTCTTTTTTTTTTGATTATAGCGCAAAAAATAAAAAAACGCAGAGGTGATCAAATACCATCAAAAGAGAGCTCTATTTGTGGGAGAAAAACAACGTCAATTTTGTTTGGGTGCAATGCCGCACGACCGCGCAATTGTCAGTTAAAGCGACGCAGTGCCGAATCGCAAAAAGTGCTCTGGTCAGGAAGGGGGTGAAATCTTCCGGGGCTGAAGCCGTTAATAACAAAAGTCGAATATAATACAATTGTTTATAAAAATTTAGATATTTTTTAAAAACTGTCATTTTTGGGTTTTTTTGGCCAAGTCCATCCTACGCAGTGCCCTTAGAGGGCTAAATCCTTTCCAGGGGGTTAATGTATCTGTTATGTGTTAATTTTATTTGATCGCATGCTGTATGTATATATATATATATACATCTATATATAGATAGAGATAGATAGATAGATAGATAGATAGATAGATAGATAGATAGATAGATAGATAGATAGATAGATAGATAGATAGATAGATAGAGATATATATATCTATATAGAGATATAGATATATATCTCGATACAGATATAGATATATATCTCGATATAGATATATATCTCGATATAGATATATATCTCGATATAGATATAGATATTTTTTATTATTATTTTCTGTATAAGGGGTTAATGCGTCCTGTACTCTCCGCATTTTCTATGGAAACTCTCAGTTGTATATAAAATTCCCCGGAGCCCCAACGGGACGTAATCCATTAAACTCTGAAGATATTCCCTGACAATGGATCCATGTCTGATGTACTCGCCGTCCTGATTACACACACTGAAAGGGCCATTCACAGCCAGCAGACCATGGTAAAGACTCCCCTGAGCGTCCAAAGTGGCCCCTGGAGACATCACTCATGTGATAAGAATACCTTTTTTTTGGGGCAAATAAATGGGGATGCAGAGCGCCAAACGTAGAGCGACTCCGACCTGCTTTACGAAAGAAAGCCCCTTGATGCTTGGCATTGACACAATAGCAGTAGAAGTATATAGAAGTATACACCCCTCCCCGATTAGCGGAATAAGGTCAAAGACATAAACGACCCGAGAAGTTTCTGGAACCCGGGACTGGAGGACGGTCACGGTCCAAGTTTCCTGGTATTTGATTTCCAATAGAAGCATTAGAAAAGTAATTGTGCCGCAGCGACAGTAAACACGCGAACCACGGCGTGGCCGTCCATAACCCGGTCGATGCGGGGTTAAGTGCATTTCACATAAATAGCAATCGCAGCAAATGGCGTGTATGTAAATGGCGGGAGGGGGAGGAGCGCCACCGGCTTCTGATAAAATGAGTTGTTAGCGTCTGCCGATAAATAGAACCTTTCAGAGTAACAACCATTGATTTTAATGTTGTAGCGAATTTGTGTATCTGTGACCGCTGCGCTGGCTCCTGCTGGGGGCATCTCGGCTATGAAATGGTTAATTGCAGGTCTTAAAGTGACACTCAACTTCTAAAAAAAAAACTTTATTCGAGTGTACATTCTTAGTTAAAAAAAAAAAAGTCCCTTTTACCTCCTCTAAATCTAACTTCCTGGTAGAGGGTGGCTACGTTCGTTCTCCATGGCCTCAATGTATGCAGGAATGTAGCCACCCTCTCTTGCTCACTCCCAGGCATGTACTGGCCATCGGGACTACTGCAAGTTTCCCCGTGGGCCGATGGTTCAGTGGGCTGGTTTTAGTGACAGCCTGAGCCGGTCAAAGTAATGGCTGCGCGACGTCCGCCACGCTGATCATCCTTGGCTGTTCCCTGTGTCCTCCTCTTCCGTGTCCTCCAGCCGCTCCTCTGGTCCCATGTCCTTTTCCTCCTCCACCTCCTGCAGCCGGCTTCCCTCCTCTCCTCTTCCACCAGCTGCTGGGGGCGATGTGTCAGGATGCAGAGCGGAGGAAGGGGCCGGTAAATATGTCATTTACCGGCCCCTTCCTTTTCTTAATTGGACACAGTGAGTGATCGCCCCTGTGTCTTTTGATGTGAGCAGAGTAAACTCTGCATCAGTTTATGAATAAACAGGGGCCGCTGGGTGACCCCGCCTCCCTCTGACGCCACGGGTAAGCCATGAGGAAGTCCCTGTGGCATCAGAGGGGGCGGGGTTACCCGGTTATGTCATCGGGTGGCCCCGCCCTCAGTTATATCAGAACTGTCACAGCGAAGAAGTCTCACACGGCGGGAGCCTCCCATGGAGGCGGATCGGTCGCGGCTTTTTTTTTTCTTTTTCGGGCCATCGGTGGCGTGATAGAGGAAGATGAATGGACATTTTTTGTGAAATGGTAGGGGTACAGTTGTACCCCATTACCATTTCATACGGGGGGGGGAGGCCGGGATCTAGGGGTCCCCTTGTTAAAGGGGGCTTCCAGATTCCAATAAGCCACCTACAGACCCTCACAACCACCGGGTAAGGGTTGTGGGGATGATGCCCTTGTCCCAATCAACATGGGGACAAGGTGCTTTGGGGGGCTACCCCAAAGCACCCTCCCCATGTTGAGGGCATGTGGCCTGGTACGGTTTAGGAGGGGGGGCATTCTCTCGTGCCCCCCTCTTTTCCTGCGGCCTGCCAGGTTGCGTGCTCAGATAAGGGTCTGGTATGGATTCTGGGGGGGCCCCTACCCCATTTTTTAAAAAATTTTGGCGCAGGGTTTCCCTTAAAATCCATACCATTCAGGTCTGGTATGGATTTGGGGGAGGACCCCTATGCCATTTTTTTTTTATTTGGCGCAGGGTTCCCCTTAATTTCCAAATCAGACCCGAAGGGCCTGGTATGGATTTTAGGGGGGACCCCCATGCAATTTTTTTAAAAAAATTTGGTTTAGGGTTCCCCTTAATAATTATACCACACCCAAAGGGCCTGGTATGGACTGGGGGGATCCCATGCTCTTTTTTTTTCAATGAGTTTTATCTGTATTGCCGGGACCCAACAATTCATTATAGCCGCGATCAGTTTTAAATGACTTTTTTTCCTTTAGAAATGTCATTTTGTGCAGGGACTATTCTAAACACGGGCAAAATGCGCCACTTTACAGGCATACTATAGACACCCCCCCCAGGCACGATAATTAAAGGAATATTTCATTTTTATTGTTTCACTTTAACCATTAAAAAAAATCACTGCTCCCAAAAAAACGGCCATTTGAAAAAAAAAAATTTGCATTGATACATGTCCCCTGGGGCAGGACCCGGGTCCCCAAACCCCTTTTTATGACAATAAATTGCATATAAGCCTTTAAAATGAGCACTCTTGATTTTTCATGTTTGTGTCCCATAGACTTTAACGGGGTTCCGGCAGCTTTTGAATTTGCCACGAACAGCGCAAATTGTTGGCTGTTCGGCTAACACCCAAAAATCGAGTCGAACATCGGGCTCATCCCTAGTTATTTCGGATAATCTGTAACTTTGGACTAAATTTGTTACGTTGACTAACAGCCAAATTTTGAAAGGAGGTTCCAATACCTAAAATTAAAAATTTGGTTATTATTAGTTATTGTTTAGAATTTTTCGGATTTTCGTTCTTTTGAATTTTTGGATTTTCTTTCTTTTTTTTTGGATTTTCGAATTTCTGAATTTTTAAAAAATTTTTGAATTAAAGAATTTACGGATTTTCGAATTTACGAGTTTTCGAATTTACGAATTTTCGAACGTATGAATTTAAGAAATTTTTCAGCAGTGCACATGTCTACATATGGCTGTGCACGCCAAAAATTAGAGCAATATTTCTAGCACCAGACATCCTTCATAACACTAAACCAATGACCTATAGGGGCTTTTAAAGCATCGCCTACAGAAAATATAGGGAACTGTCGGAATTTCACGGGCACGTGCAGGTTTGGCATATTGGGTATCTATTTACTTGGTGCAACCTCCTCTTTTATATTTTAGCAAAAAAAAATTAGGTAATTGATTGCATTTCTGTGCCCCCCCTAAAATTAATTTCAATGTGTTTTTTACCTTTGCGCTAATATCGTGTGGCCAAAAAAAAAATATTGGATCTGCCACATTTTTTTTTTTCTCTAGGGTGTCTTTTTTCAGAAAATAACACAACAAAAGGAAAATAGCCCATGGGACTTTGAATAAACAAGCATGGGGGCCAACAAAGTAGAGTAAAACATGGTAACTTGGTTTATTAAAACCTGAATAAATGCACAAACATAAAAGCCGAGCTCTAAGCATAATAACAAATTGCTTCAAAACATATATGTAATTGTATACAATGTTTGAATCGTACTGGCATCTATAACTCGACGCGTTTCGCAAGTCACTGCTCGCTTCTTCAGGAGTAGATCGTTGGGTGCGATTATCTCTCTTTTAAATTTTTTTTTTATTTTTAATAAATTTGCAAAGATTTCAAACAAACTTCTTTCACGTTGTCATTATGGGGGATTGTTTGTAGAATTTTGAGGAAAATAATGAATTTAATCCATTTTGGAATAAGGCTGTAACATAACAAAATGTGGAAAAAGTGAAGCGCTGTGAATACTTTCCGGATGCGCTGTATATCACATACCTGGGGGAAGCTGACAATCACTGTAGTAGTCGGCGCTACTAAAGTTTTCAATGTAATCCTGTGCCGAGCAGTTGCCCCACTGCTTGCTGGCCACTGGGGGTCGCTCACTTTGCATTGCTGCCATTCACAGAGTGCCTTGTATTTTTTTTTTGTCCTCTGATTGGACGAGGTGGAGAGGAGGGGGTGGTGATATCATAATCTCCACCTCGTCCAATCAGAGAATACCTTGTCTGTGTATACCTGTACGAGGTATGTGTTTGCCCGCACAGTGATTTGCAGGTGTTTTCCGTACATCGGCGCGCAGGCAGTCCTATTCTTGTCAGTTGGGATGCAGCGGCTGCATGGACACCAATGCTCCCTATTCGACATCCTTGTGGGCGGGGGGTCCCTGAATGCACGCTGTCTGTGTGATTTTGGGGGGGGGGCAGTGACTGTCCGCGTGCATCTGCTGTGCCCCCATTGACATGAATGCAGGGAACACCTGTGCATCCCCTTGTGGGAAGCACAGATCTAGCACGGGTATATACATACAAGACATTCTCTGATTGGATCTCCACCTCATCCAATCAGAGAACCCCATTGGAGGGGCATATGTACAGGGGGGTCGCAGGGGCCGGCCCTTGCACAGGTGTACACTTAAAGTGGCTGTAAACCCTTCCATATACCCAGTGCAGTGAGCGGCCTCCCAGGATACACAGAGATAAAGCAAATCCTCCTATATAAGTTGTACTTGTTTATTTGCAGTCTTCTCTTCTCTACAGCCGTTCAAAGTGCAGCATTTATAAAGCTTGTCCGAGCTGTCAGAAAGCAGGGGATGGGGAGCTGATATCACGCTCAGTGATGAGAGCTGCAAGCTGGTTGGATGGAAGTGACACACCCATACCTCCCAACTTTTTGAGATGTGAATGAGGGACACCTATCAGCAAAAGTATGCAGGCATAGGACACCCCCCCTGCCACGCCCCCTTAAAGGAGAATTGTACAAAAAAACAAGATTGGTTAAACCTACAAGTGCTTTTTTTTACCACTACTATTCCTTTATATTGGCTTTTGGAATTTACAAATGCAACAATTTAGAAATCAGATGAAAAGTTTAGCTCTGGAAAACACTTTTTGATAGATAAAAAGTGCATTTTATATACATCTATATAGATCAGACCAAAATGAGGAGGAATGAGGGACAGAGGGACATTGTACAAAATCAGGGACAGTTGGGAGCTATGCACACCTCCCTTCACACAGCACACAGGAACAGAGCTGAGGCTGTCAATCACAGGCTGTGTGCTGGAGTTCCCTCCCCTGTCACCTTTTTTTCTCTTGGTGTCAGGAAAACTTGTCAGAAGTGATTCCTGCTGATAGCAGAGGAAGGAGGCAGCAGACAGAAATTACACTTAGTGCTCTGGACTGAGACAAGTACACATTATAGAGGGGAAATGCTTTGTTCATATTTCATGTCTGAGGATTACAACCACTTTATGTACACCTGTGTGATTTAGGCTTTATATGATTTCTCGGCTGTGATTTCTGTCTCACCTGTAATTGGTTTTATCTCGGCAGGTGACACCATGAAGCTCTTCGCTGCCTTGGGATGGACTGTGGAGGTGTTGGTTTTGTGTCTGGTGCTCGGAACGGCCGTCTTGCTGAATCCAGAGGATCCCAATGTCTGCAGCCACTGGGAGAGGTACGGCCATTCGCTACAGGAACCCCCTGAAATCTGGGGGGGTCTACACCGACATTGTGTGTTCATTTTAAAATATAAGTAAAGGCATCTATTTATTTATTTTTTTAGATCCCCCCCCCCCTGTCAGGATTTGATTGCTGTCTGTGCCCCCCCCCCCCCCCCCCGTTAGGGAGACTCACCCTCTCGATTTGTCCAAAAGTGGAGGAAAATATCACATTTTGGGTTGTCACCAGAACAGGAATAGAAGGGAAATCTTCCAATGGGGGTCACGTGTTCTGGTGACACCCCGGGATTCCCCCACTTTGGAGGGATTCCCTCTCACTTCCTGTTTTGGATATGGGGCAGGAAGTGAAGGGAAATCTCCCCAATGGGACACAGATGGCATTACAAAAAAAAAAACAAACAAAAAAAACAGGGGTTATAACCCTCATGTATAAAATGAATGTTATTCATTTTACCTGTCAGTGGTCAGAATGGTATGGCTGTATATGGTGTTTTAGCAAACACCTGTTTATACCTTTATTGACGGTATTCCCTCTCCTCATTGAACGACGACTCATAAATATTCACACGCTGGACAAACATTTTTTTGTAAAATGATTTCTAATTTTCTGAAATTGGTCTTGTTTGTAGTAAATAATAATAATAATAATAATATTAATAAATACAGTAACATACAATAAGTACTACTAATAAATATGCATTAAATAATAACAATAAATAACATACAATAATAATATATAGTACAATCATATTCAATAAACAATAATAAAATAACAATAATAATACAGTAAAATACAAGAAATACTAATAATAATAAATATGCAATAAATAATAACAATAAAAATAATAATAATAATAATAAATACAGTAACATACAATAAGTACTAATAATAGATATGCAATCAATAATAACAATAAGTAACATATAATAATAATTAATATACAATAAATAACATAAAATAATATTATATAATGCACAATAAATCATATACAATAAATAATAATAAATACAGTAACATACAATAAATACTAATAATAAATATGCAATAAATAATAACAATAAATAAATAATAATAATAATAAATATAGTAACATAAATAAGCACTAATAATAAACATGCAATAAATAATAACTGTAAATAAAATACAATAATAATAATAAATAATATACAATAAATAACATACAATAATATTATATAATGCACGATAAATCATATACAACAAATAATAATAAATCCAGTAACATACAATAAATACTAATAATAAATATGCAATAAATCATAACATTAAATAACATACAATATTAATAATAATTATAACAAATAATATACAATAATAAAACAAGTAGCATACAATAATATATAATGCACAATATATCATATACAATAATAATAAATCCAGTAACATACAATAAATACTACTAATAAATATGCAATAAATGATAATAAATAACATACAATATTAATAATATATAATATACAATAAATAAAAAAACAATAAATAACATACAATAATAATAAAAAATGCACAATAAATAATAATACATAACATGCAATAATAAATAATGTACAATAAATAACATACAATAATAAAAACATACAATAACTAACAAACAATATACAATAAATAATAAAAATAAGTAACATACAATAAATAATAATATTAAATAACATACAATAAATTATGTTGTTAAAAAGAAACACAAAATACAGCTGTACGTTTTTACGGATGATGTTTAGTTGGGTATAAATCTATGACAGCAGTGATTGGCTGACATTTATCGTGCAGCGGCACCATTATTTTCTGAAATTGGTCTTGTTTATGGTAAATAATAGTATTAAATAATTTGCAATAAATAATGACAATAAAGAACATACACTAATAATAAAAAATAATATACAACAAATAACAAGAAATAACATACAATAAATAATAACAGTAAATAACATACAATAAATAATTACGATAAACAACATACAATAAATAACATACAATAAATAATAATAAATAACATACAATAAATAATAATACACAATAAATAATGTACAATATTAATATACAATAAATAATAATATTAAATGAAATGCAATATATAATGTATTACATTAATAAAAAGAACATAAAATATGCCTGTGCATTTTAAGGTTGATGTTTGGTTGGATATATGTCTATACATGACAGAGATGATTGGCTGACATTTATCACACGCAGTCACCATTATCCTCCGTCGGGCTGTTATTGGAAAGAGATTTTACTGAGAAAATGTGTCATTAGCTGTGAAGAACTCAGGCCGTTCTGACTTCAGCACCATGGAGAGCGACGTGCGCTGAGCATTCGTTCTGTTTATTCCCTCCGATTGTTCTATTTATTACTGCAGCTCTATGGAGTATAATATTTTATTGTTGCAGAGTCACGGCTAAGAGTCAGTCACACGAAGCTCCCACCGACACGTTCCACAAACACCTCAAATTGCAGGTTCGCTTGTATAACATTTTCTGGTTGCATAACATTCCCCGGTGATGAATATTTTTCCCGATTGTATTCATCCATCCGAATAATGATGTACATAGGGAACACGGGGAGGGCACTTTGCTGAATCCTTCTACAGCACATACATTTCATATATTGCCGGATGCCATAGGTGAATTAAAGCAGTATTAAATCCAAAAAGAAGCATTTTTTAATTTTTTTAAATGATTTTTTAGGCTTTTTTATTAACTGTAGGTCTGTTTTTTTTTTTAACTTCCTTTAACAGACCAAGCTGTGGGGGGGGGGGGTTAAATGTATTAGCACATTTAAATACACTAACAAATTAAAGGCAAACTGAAGCTCACACTTTATAATCAGTTGCAGCAAATTCTGGGATAAAGGTTTTGAATGAATAGATCAAAGCTGATCATTTTATACACCCCAGCCAGTTCTAAGTGCTTTATCTCATCCATGTAAACTAATACATTCTGCTGGAGAGCTTGCGCTTTTTAAAAACAGACTTGCTGGCTGGATCACCTGATGAAAATTGAAGAAAAAGTCTAAAAAAATAAAACAGATGCAGCCATCAGGGGGCGTAGCTACAGGGGTCACAGGGGTCGTAATAGCAACCCAACCCAATGCTCCCCTGTACATCTGGATAGGAGGAGCTTTGGGGGCAGCATATAGAAGTGCCAATCCCCTCCATTCTCCTCCTGTAGCTGCCAGCTTCTCCTCCTCTCCCTCCCACAGGCATTCAGCGGCTGCAGGAGGAAAATGGAGGAGATTGGTTCCTCTATATGCTATGCTGCCCTCGCAGCCCCTCCTACCGAGGTCCTGCTGCAACCAGGCCTCTGTGTATTCTCCTGCCCCCCTCCCATCCCCCGCAGGGGTATTAGCTTCCCCCCTCCCCCCGGCTGCTGCAGGGATGTGTCAGGATGGAGAGCAGGGAAAGTGGACAGTAAATGTGTCATTTACTGGCCCCTTACTTTTCTGAATGGACCAAGTCAGTGATCTGTACCAATCACTGAGTCTGTTCATTTATAACTGAAACATAGTAAACTGTGTTTACTATGATTCGGTTTGTGAATGAACAGGAAACTCTGACAGAGCTATTCCTGTTCATTTATTCTGTGCAGCTGAGGATACAGAGACGGAGATTGAGGACTCTGTCCTCAATCCTTTCTCTGTCTCAAAGGTGGTCCGTTTAGACCCCTGATATCTCACCAAAGCCCCCCCCCCCCCCCCCCAACGGGACTCCTAAAAAAAAAATAATAAAAATAATAAAAAATACAATTTTAAAAGAAAAATAAATAAATAAAATGGTTAAAAAAAAATTTTTTAAAAATAAATAAAAAGTTAATGGCGCCAGCGGTGGAACTACCAGGGTCACAAAGGTTGCACTTATGACTGGGCCCCGGTGTTCCACCACCGTGTGGGGCCCCCCAAGATGGCAGGAAAGGGGCCTGCTGCAGAACATGTGAAGGGGGCCATAACAAAGGGCCCCACAATGGGAGAAAAGGGCCCTGGGATAAGTGGGTAGGGGGGCCCAGAAGGGTAGGGGGGCCCTGAAGGTTCACCTCTGCATCACCTCTAAGAGTTGGTAAGCTGCAATATGATAAATGCTTGCTTTCGGGTTTAACCTCTTCCTTCCCGCGCTATAGCTGAAAGATGGCTACAGTGCGGCTCTGTTGTTTTTCGGGAGGGCGCCCATGGAACGTCCTCCCGGAACCACGCCCCTTGCTTACCCCCGGGGGGGGCGCATTCAGCACGCTTTGATCACAGATGGTGTTAAAGGGCCAATCACAGCTGATCACAGACTTGCCGTTATCGGCATTTGCTCACGCGCTGTCACAGCATTAGGAGAGGAGAGCCGGTAATCGGCAATCCTGACAGAGGACATGTACACAGACAATCAGAGCACTGATCATCAGTGCCAATCAATGCCCATCAATGCTGCCCATTAGTGCCCATCAGTGCTGCCCATCAGTGCCCAATAGTGCTGCCCATCAGTGCCTCCTCATCAAAGTTGGTATACAAAAGTTAAGTACAGCGCTGCGCTAGAAGGAGTAAACAGCAGCCGACACACCCGTAGACTCAGGATTAAAGTAACAGTAAAAATTCAAAAAGTGTGGCGCTATAAACTCCGTGAGTAAGAAAAGAATAAAACCTGCTGGGTCTAAACAACCCCTCTGCATGCTCAGTAGACACCTGTTCATCATCGTTTATGCACCATTATCACAGATTTTTTGCTTATATATTTTTTTTTCTCACTCATTATGATATGGACTTTATATTTAATACTATTTTGTGATGTTTTTTCACTGATCATTGGATTTAGTGAATGTATTTAAGTGTTATTATTTTGTCTACTAGTCACATTTTTTTCACGTAAGCACTTTCTGGTTCACACTGAATTGTTTGCTTTGTAATCACTTAATATTTAAGAGTGTTTTATTCTTTTCTTACTCACGGAGTTTATAGCGCCACACTTTTTGAATTTTTACTCCTCATCAAAGTTGCCTATCGGTGCCCATCAGTGCCATGTAACAGTGGCGCCTATCAGTGCCCATTAGTGTTGCCTATCAGTGCCTCCTCATCAGAGCTGCCTATCAGTGCCCATCAGTGCAGCCTCATATTGAGTCGCCTATCAGTGTCCATCTGTGCAGCGTCATCAGAGTTGCCTATCAGTGCCCATCAGTGCCACATATCAGTGGCGCCTATTAGTGCCCATCAGTGCCTATTAGTGCCACATATCAGTTCCCTATTAGTGCTGCATATCAGTGCCTCCTCATTAGTGCCGCCTATCAGTACCCATCAGTGCCTCCTCATTAGTACCCATCAGTGCCTGTTAGTGCCGCATATTAGTTCCCTATTAGTGTCGCATATCAGTTCCTTATTAGTGCCTCATATCAGCGCCTCCTCATTGGTGCCGCCTATCAGTACCCATCAGTGCCTCCTCATTAGTGCCCATCAGTGTCACCTATCAATGCTGCCTATCAGTTCCCTATCAGTGCTCATCAGTGGCACCTATCAGTGCCTATTAGTGTGGCTTATTAGTGTCGCATATCAGTTCCCTATTAGTGCCACATATCAGTTCCCTATTAGTGCCGCATATCAGTGCCTCCTCATTAGTGCCACCTATCAGTACCCATCAGTGCCGCCTCATTAATGCCCATCAGTGCCGTCTATCAGTGCCCTTCAGTGCTGCATATCAATTCCCTATTAGTGCCGCATATCAGTTCCCTATTAGTGCCACATATCGGTGCCTCCTCATTAGTGCCACCTATCAGTACCCATCAGTGCCGCCTCATCAGCGCACATCAGTGAAAGAGAAAAACTACTTCTTTGCAAAATTTTATAACAGAAACTAAAAAAGTTGTTTGTTTTTCAAAATTTTCTGTATTTTTCCGTTTGTTTAAACCCCCCCCCAGTGGTGATTATATATCACCAAAAGAAAGCACTATCAGTCTCAAAAAAAATGATAAAAAATGTCATTTGGGTACAGCGTTGTATGACGGCGCAATTGTCATTCAAAGTGTGACAGCGCTGAAAGCTGAAAATTGTCCTGGGCAGGAAGGGGGTGAAAGTGCCCGGTATTGAAGGGGTTAATATCGCTTTAAAGCGGAATTCCACCCATTTAAAAGTCATCGGCTACAAAAAGTGTAGCCGCTGACTTTTAATAATCGGACATTCACCTGTCCCGCAGTCCAGCGATGTAGGTGCAGGAAGCCCCTCTCCTCTCCCCCTTGCTCCTCTCCGCGGCGCCGGAATTCTAAGTCTGGGCGCCCGGCTGTGGCTGCACAGACGGGCACGCACTGCGCATTCGCGAGCCGCGCTGCACGCTGTGAATGGCCAGGCAATCCTCCGGGACCTGTGATGTGTCCCAGAAGATTGCAGGGAGGGAGGGGGGAGAGGTGAGCTTCCTTCCGGCGCCGCGGAGCCAGGGGAGGAAGTGGGAGCTGGGTGCCTCTAAAAACTGGGCTCCCCTCCCCCCAAAAAAATGACATGCCAAATGTGACATGTCAGGGGGTCACCAGCACTTAAAGCGGAAGTTCCATTTTTGGGATGACTTATTGGGGTCAATTAGTGACAGATATCCCATACGGGTAAAGTACCACGCCCTCTTTTTTTCTCTTAGTCCTGATTCCCATTTATGGCATTTTTAGTGCTTTTTTGCATTTTGCAGATTTGCTCTACAGAACGTGTTCCATAGGAAACCATGTTAACCACTTCCGGACCGCCGCACGCCGATATACGTCCCAAGTTTGAAGAGGAATGTCGTTGTTATGGCAGCAGCTAGCTGCCGTAACCCTGGTGTCCTCTTCTTCGGCTGGCGGTCCGATTTCCGATAACAGTGGTCTCTGCGGCGGATTCGCCGCGAGATCACTTCTATCGGCATATTAGTGTAAATATGAGATCTGAGGTCTTTTTGACCCCCAGATCTCATATTTAAGAGGTCCTGTCATGTTCTTTTTCTATTACAAGCGATGTTTACATTCCTTGTAAGAGGAATAAAAGTGACACAATTTTTTTTTTTTAAAAAACAGTGTAAAAATAAAACATAAAAGGTAAAATAAATAAGAAAAAAAATTTTTTTTTTATAAACTCGCCCCGTCCCTCCGAGCTTGCGCTCAGAAGCGAACACATACGTGAGCAGCGCCTGCATATGAAAACGGTGTTCAAACCACGCACGTGAGGTATCGCCGCGATCGGTAGAGCGAGAGCAATAATTCTAGCCCTAGACCTCCTCTGTAATTTAAAACATTCAACCTGTAGAATTTTTTTAAACGTCGCCTATGGAGTTTTTTTAAGGGTAAAAGTTTGTCACTCCACTGTCGTTCCACGAGCGGGCGCAATTTTGAAGCGTGACATGTTGGGTATCAATTTTACTCGGCGTAACATTATCTTTCACGATATAAAGAATTGTGACCCCAAACACACCTGTTGCAAGTAATAGTGTGACTGTGATAGCGTTGCAGGCAATCTGACGCTAACGATATCTTTCGCAATATTAAAAAAAAAAATTGGGCTAACTTTACTGTTGTCTTATTTTTTTAATTCAAAAAAGTGTATTTTTAAAAAAAAAAAAGTGCGCTTGTAAGACCGCTGCGCAAATACGGTGTGACAGAAAGTATTGCAGCGACCGCCATTTTATTCTCTAGGGTGTTATAAAAAAATGTATAATGTTTGGGGGGTTCTAAGTAATTTTCTAGCAAAAAAAAAATTTTTTTTAACTTGTAAACAACAAATCTCAAAAAAAGGCTCGGTCCTTAAGTGGTTAAATGGACTGTAGTGCAATTCTGCAAAATGCAAAAAGCACTAAACATGTAGCAGTCTGTCCGGTATAAAGGGGGTGAAGAGACCGGCAGATCGGGGTTCCCCTTTAGGTGTCAGACGGGTTCTGCCCCACAAATCCCGGACCGTCGGAGAACATTGCGATCGGCCTCGGCTCTGCTGGCATTAGTATGGGCCATATTCATCCTGCAGAATAGATTGTTTTTTTGGCAGGTGTTCCACTTTTCATTAATCTTTTCCCTTCATTAATTAAAACAGATTTCACATACAAAAGCGATGTTGGTTTCTTGTATTTTAAAAAAAAGCTCGCCTCCCATTCACTCTGTAAGGGTGCGGTAAACCTCCATCCACCTATAGAGCCATTGAAAGGAGCCATCTGCTACACCTCAAGGGGAAACGCCACCCCTCAATGTTTCCATATCAGATTAACGGAGGATTTTTTATCTTTTATTTTACTTTATGTCCAAATTGCCAAATTCACCCAACAGGCCCCATTCACACCTGGCAATTGTCAGCAATTCCAAATCGCATTGCAATCACTGCAAAATGTGCAACACATTCATTCTAAATGGCACCCCAAATAGGTCGGGGACAATTTTATTGCAATTGCCGCGCAATATGTCGCACACTGCAGTTGCGGCAAAATGTGCTTTTCACCACTTAAACTCCGAGAGGTTTCACCCCCCCCCCCCTTCATGACCAATTCAGCACTGCGCTACTTTGCCACTTAGGTGGTTTTCTGGCGTTTTAGCGCTAGAAATAGCCTCTAAATAGCGCCTGAAAACCGCCTTCCGCATTAATTTCAGTGCATCTTTTTCACACTGGGGGCGGTGCGCCTGCGCGACATTGGGAAACGTCCCGCAAGCAGCATCTTTGAGGGCGGTTTGGGAGCGCTGTATTTAGCGCTCCCAAAACGGTCGTGTTGCGGCACTTTTCGGGTGCTTCGGAAGGGCCGCAACATGGGCGATTTTAACCCCTTCTTTGGGGTTAAAAGTGCCACAGTAGCGGACGAAAAAGCGCAGCTTAACCACCTCAGCCCCAGAAGATTTTACCCCCCTTCCTGACCAGAGCACTTTTTGCAGTTCGGCACTGCGTCGCTTTAACTGACAATTGCGCGGTCGTGCGACGTTGCACCCAAACAAAATTGACGTCCTTTTTCCCCCACAAATAGAGCTTTCTTTTGGTGGTATTTGATCACCTCTGCGGTTTTTATTTTTTGCGCTATAAACAAAAAAATAGTGTCAGTTTTGAAAAAAAAAGCAATATTTTTTACTTTTTGCTATAATAAATATCCTCCAAAATATAAAATAATAAAAATAAAAAAACTAATTTTTTCCTCAGTTTAGGCCGATATGTATTCTTTTACATATTTTTGGTAAAAAAAAAAAAAATTGCAATAAGCGTATATTGATTGGTTTGCGCAAAATTTATAGCGTCTACAAAATAGGGGATAGTTTTATGGCATTTTTATTATTTTTTTTTTTATTAGTAATGGCGGCGATCTGCGATTTTTATTGGGACTGCGACATTATGGCGGACACATCGGACACTTTTGACACTATTTTGGGACCATTGGCATTTATACAGCGATCAGTGCTAGAAAAATGCATGGATTACTGTAGAAATTACACTGAAAGGGAAGGGGTTAACCACTAGGGGGCGATCAAGAGGTTAAGTTTGTCCTAGGGAGTGATTCTAACTGTGGGGGGGAACGGGGAAATGCTTTGTTTACAAAGGCATCTCCCCGTTCTGCCGCTCCGTGACAGGATCATGGGCACCCGGCGGACATTGAGTCTGCAGGACCCGCGGTCACAGTCGCGGAGAACGCGGCAGGCGCGCGCATCTGCAGCACTACTTCTTAAAGGGGACTTACCTGTACGCACTTTTGCCCACCCGTGCCATTCTGCCGACGTACATCGCCGTGCGTGGGTCAGGAAGCGGTTAAACAGCGCTAGAGCGCAGCTAAAACAAGCGGTGCTTTAGCGCTAACGCGGCCGCGGCCCCAGTGTGAATGGGGTCTAACTGGTAATTGCGCGGTCATGTAACGCTGTACCCAAATATCATTTTGTACAATTTTTTTTCAAAGAAACAGAGCTTTATTTTGGTGGTATTTGATCACCACGGGTTTTTTATTTTTTGCGCTTTAAATGAAAAAAGTTCTGAAAGTTTTGAAAAAAAAAAGCCCCAATATATTCTACTTTCTACTATAAATCACATCCAATAAAAATAATAATAATAACAATTTCTTTTTTATAAATACATACCCAGAATGCATTTTGGCCAAAATTTATAAAGAATTAATTTGTATTTTTTTGGATGTGTTTTATAGCAGAAAGTAGAAAATATCAGGGTTTTTTTTTCTCAAAATTTTCGGTCTTTTATCATTTTGGTCAAAATTTGTGGTTAAAAAAAAAAAATAAAAAAATCTCTAACTTTATATGGATTGGTTTGTGTAAAAGTTATAGCGTCTACAAACTATGGTATACGCTATATTACCAAAAGTATTGGGACGACTGACGCACATAAACTTTAACCACTTCAACTCCGGAAGATTTACCCCCCTTCATGACCAGGCCATTTTTTTGGCGATACGGCACTGCGTTACTTTAACTGACAATTGCGTGGTTGTGTGATATTGTACCCAAATAAAATTGATGTCCTTTTTTTCCCACAAATAGACCTTTCTTTTGGTGATATTTGATCACCTCTGCATTTTTTTTTTTTTTGTTTTTTTTTGCGCTATAAACAAAAAAGGCCGACAATTTTGAAAGAAAAAGACAATATTTTTTACTTTCTGCTATAAAACATATCCAATTAAAAAAATTTAAAAAATCTAATTTCTTCATCAATTTAGGCCAATATGTATTCTGCTACATATTTTTGGTAAAAAAAAAATAAATCCCAATAAGTGTATATTGATTGGTTTGTGCAAAAGTTATAGCGTCTACAAACTATGGGATATATTTATATAATTTTTATTTATTTAAATTTTTTATTTGCTAGTAATGGCGGCAATCAGCGACTTATAGCGGGTCAAACAAATCGGACGCTAAAAGTGAAACTTTTTGGGGACCCATTACACCAATACAGTGATCAGTGCTAAAAAATATGCACTGTCACTGTACTAATGACACTGGCAGGGAAGGGGTTAACACCAGGTGCGATCAAAGGGTTAAATGTGTCCCTAGGGAGTATACCTGCTAACTGTGGGGGAGGTGCTTGTACTGTGGGAAGACAGAGATCTGTGTCCCTGCTGAACAGAAACACAGGATCTCTGTTTTCCCTTGTCACAAAACGGCAATCTGCCTTGTTTCTGCCTCTGTCAAGAATGATCGGCGGGTCCTGGCAGACATCGGGCCTGCCGGACCCGCTGATTGGCTCCCGCTGTGTCCAATCGCCGGAAGTGGAGAAAATGTACAGGTACGTGATTTTGCCTGTAGGAGCCGCCAACCCGCAGTGGGGCGGTCGGCAAGCGGTTAATGGCATCCCAGTCTTAGTCCGTAGGGTTCAACTGTTGGACGAGAATGCGTCGCTCGCAGTCTCCGCTCTAATCATCCCAAAGGTGTTCTATCAGGTTGAGGTCAGGACTCTGTGCAGGCGAGTCAAGTTCCTCCACCTCAAACTCACTCATCCATGTCCTCATGGACCTTGCTTGCCAACTCGTTTTGCCCTGATAAAAGGGGGCGTGTCCCCCAAAACGCGTCAGCCTGATATTATCATCCTTCTGAACCTGAGGCGTTCTATGAAAGGCTTGCTGGTTCCTGGGTTTTATACAACGCTATGATTCACACTGGTTCTGTGAGTAGATCTTGTATCGTTTATCCTCTAATAAAGCGCTTGGGATAATAGGCACTAGGTGTTTGCTCCCTTTGTTCTTTTTGTTGTTTTACTCAGCTTAGGAAACCATGAACAGGCAAAAACAATCAATCACTGCTCCACTCACTAACTAAACTTAATCTAGCAGGCTAAGTAGAGGCGGGTGCTACGTCCATATCTCAGGAGGCTTCAAAGAGGTGGTGGGGGGGCTGACATCATCTTCGCCTAGGGCAGACTTTCTCCACCTTTTCAACACGGAGGAACCCTTAAGCCCCATACACACTATCAGTTTTTCTGCTGATTTTTGTCTTCAGATTTACCAAAACCATGTAGTACAAGGACCTGCCTGATTGCATACAAGTTGAAGCTCCTAAGGTTTGACCTCCATATTATATGGTTTTGGTAAATCTGAAGGAAAAAATCAGCAGAAAATCTGATAGCGTGTATGGGGCTTGATAATAACCTTTCAGTCTCAGGGAACCCCTGTTAAAAATGGCTACAGTATATCTACAACTCATGATAAATTCGTGGGATGGCCAATGGAAGAGTGCTCCTTACATCTGTGGTCTTGGGGAAGAAATCCCCCCCCCCCCCTACAGATAGCTAAAAAGATAATTGGTGTCACTGGGAACTTATCTGAGAGGCAAAAATCGGTCATTGCTAAAGGAACCTCTAGCAACCATTGGAGGGTAATATGACGCTCAGTATTGCTAAAGGAACCCCTAGCAACCATTGGAGGAACCCTGGTTGAGAAACCCTGGTCTAGGGTAATATGACTCTCAGTATTGCTAGAGGAACCCCTAGCAACCCTTGGAGGAACCCTGGTTGAGAAAACCTGGTTGAGAAACCCTGGTCTAGGGTAATATGATGCTCAGTATTGCTAAAGGAACCCCTAGCAACCCTTGGAGGAACCCTGGTTGAGAAAACCTGGTTGAGAAACCCTGGTCTAGGGTAATATGATGCTCAGTATTGCTAAAGGAACCCCTAGCAACCATTGGAGGAACCCTGGTTGAGAAACCCTGGTCTAGGGTAATATGATGCTCAGTATTGGTAAAGGAACCCCTAGCAACCATTGGAGGAACCCTGGTTGAGAAACCCTGGTCTAGGGTAATATGACGCTCAGTATGGCACAATGGTTAAGAACACGGGGACATGACCAAAGGATGGAGGATATCAGAATTGGGTGGGTGGGAGGGGAGCCAAGGAGGTAGACACAAGGATGGATGAAGGTCCGCTTTAATGGATTTAGCTGATATCACCGGTTCCCCCCGTCAGGCAGCTCTAGAACGTGTTTAATCTAACGCGTCTCCGATGAAATCAAGGATCTCGCCTCCCTGTTCTCTGAGTATCTTGATGTTGTCAAGCCGCCTTTTCATTTATACTCGGTGGTAAAGGTTAATGTTTTTGGACGGAAGCAAAATAATTATAAACAATAGCTGCTTGTCGGGTTCTTTTCTCTCGGAAATAAAAAAGAAAAGCCGGTTAATGGGCTTGTTGAAGATCGGAATTCAGTCATTTCAATATCATTCGGTACTTTGTGAAACCCTCGGTGCCAAAATAGCGTGTTTGATTGCTATTTCACTTTAAAATATAACATTTCGGGGGAGCTCATAGCAAAAACACTCAACCACCTGTGAATGTCATTCAGAATGCTGAGAGGTTTGAAACGTATTTTTAGTATTTTTTTGTTTCTTTTGCCGTATAGCAATGCCAAAGATCTTTGCTTCCTAATAGCTTGTGCAGAATGCTACCGGGATTCCTCCAGCTTTAGATGTTGGGTAGGCAAAGGACTTTTTTTTTTCTTGGAGAAAAGGTGCAGGTACTCCCCTCCTCCGAGTTACCCCTTGTCTCCGCCCCCCTACCCACCTCTGAGGACCATCCCTTGCTTCCACCCCCTGCCCACCTCCCAGTACCGCCCCATTGCACAGAGTACAGAACTAAGAATTTGTATGGAATTTGTTAGTGATAACAATACAAGCAGTTAAATAGATCCCCTGCAGACAGCAATAATAGTCCCCACTCCAGCAAGAATAGATCCCTAGCAATAATAGATCCCCCAGCAATAATAGACCACTACTGCAAAAACAGACCCCCCCAGCAATAACAGACCCCCCCCCAGTAATAATAGACCCCCCCAGCAATAATAGACCGCTACCGCAATAACAGACCCCCCCCAGCAATAATAGACCGCTACCGCAATAACAACCCCCTCCAACAATAATAGACCCCCCCAGCAATAATAGATCCCCCAGCAATAATAGACCACTACTGCAATAACAGACCCCCCCCCAGCAATGATAGACAGCTACCGCAATAACAAACCCCCCCAGCAATAATAGACCCCCCAGCAATAATAGACCCCCCAGCAATAATAGACCCCCAGCAATAATAGATCCCCAACAATAATAGACCGCTACCGCAATAACAAACCCCTATTATTGCTGGGGGGGTCAGCAATAACAGACCCCCCCAGCAATAATAGACCGTTACAGCAGTAACAGACCCCCCAGCAATAATAGACCCCTCCAGCAATATTAGAACCCCCAGGAATAATAGACCTCCCCAGCAATAATAGACCCCCCCAGCAATAACAGACCCCACCAATAGAGCAATAATAGACCACTACTGCAATAACAGACCCCCCAATAGACCCTCCCCAGCAATAATAGTCCACTACCGCAATAACAACCCCCCCAACAATAACAGACCCCCCCAGCAATAATAGACCCCCCAGCAATAATAGACCGCTACCGCAATAACAATCCCCTATTATTGCTGGGGGGGGGGGTCAGCAATAATAGACCCCCCCAGCAATAATAGACCATTATAGCAATAACAGACCCCCCAGCAATAATGGACCCCTCCAGCAATATTAGGACCCCCAGGAATAATAGACTTCCCGAGCAATAATGGACCCCCAGCAATAATAGACCCCCCCCCAGCAACAATAGACCCCCCAGCAATAATAGACCCCCTAGCAACAATAGATTCCCTAGCAATAATAGACCACCTGCAACAAAATACTCCCCGAGCATCAACAGACCCCTCCCTCAACAGTAGAACACTCCCAACAACAACTGACCCCCCCCCCCCCAGCAACAATAGATCCCCCACCAGCAATGTGAGACCCCCCCAGCAACAATAGACCCATCCAGCAATAATAGAACCCCCCGCATTAATAGACCCCTCCAGAAATAATAGAATCCCCCAGGAATAATAGACACCCAAGAATTAATAGACCCCTCCAGCAATATTAGAACCCCCAGGAATAATAGACACCCCAGCAATAATAGACCCCTAACTACAATAGACTCCCTCGCAATAATAGACCTTCCCCAGCAAAAATAGACAACCTGCAACAAAAATACTTCCTGAGCATCAACAGACCCTTCCTCAACAGTAGAACACTCCCAACAACAACTGACCTCCCCCTCCAGCAACAATAGACCCCCCACCAGAAATAATAGACCCCCCTGGCAACAATAGACCCATCCAGCAATAATAGACCCCCCAGCATTAATAGACCCCTCCAGTAATATTAGAACCCCCGGGAATAATAGACCTCCCCAGCAATAATAGACACCTCAGCAATAATAGACCCCCTAGCAACAATAGACTTCCTAGCATTTTTAGATTCTCCCCAGCAATAATAGACCCCCTGCAATAAAATATTCCCCGAGCATCTACAGACTCCTCCCTCAACAGTAGAACACTCCCAACAACAATTGACCCCCCCCCCCCCAACAACAATAGATCCCCCACCAGCAATAACAGACCCCCCTGGCAACAAAAGACCCATCCAGTTATAATAGACCCCCCTAACATTAATAGACCCATCCAGCGATAGTAGACCCCTAGCAATATAAGACCTCCCATCAATAATAGACCACCCAGCAATAAAAGACCCCTCCAGCAATAATAGACTACCTAGCAACAATAGCCCCCCCCCCCCACCCCAGCAATTAGACCGCCTGCAACAAATTTCTCCCCCAGCTTCAATAGACTCCTCCCTCAACAGTGGATCACTCCCAACAACTGCCCCCTCCAGCAACAATAGATCCCCAACCAGCAAAAATAGATCCTCCTCAGCAATAATATACTCCATACAACAAAATACTCCCCCAGCATCAACAGACCCCTCCCTTAACAGTAGAACCCCCCCCCAACAACAATGACCCCCCTCTAGCAATAATAGATCCCCCCCTAGCAATAAGGACCCCCAGCAACATTGCACATGTCCAGCAATAATTAACTCCCCAGCATTAATAGACCCCCTACAGCACTAATAGACAACCCAACAATAAAAGACTCCTCCAGCAATAATAGACCCCCTAGCAATAATAGACCCCCTAGCAACAATAGACCCATCCAGCGATAATGCCCCCCCCCCCCCCAATAATAGACCTCCCAGCGATAATAGACCACCCAGCAATGAAAGACCCCTCCAGCAATAATAGACTACCTAGCAACAATAGCCCCCCCCCCCACCCCAGCAATTAGACCGCCTGCAACAAATTTCTCCCCCAGCTTCAATAGACTCCTCCCTCAACAGTGGATCACTCCCAACAACTGCCCCCTCCAGCAACAATAGATCCCCAACCAGCAAAAATAGATCCTCCTCAGCAATAATATACTCCATACAACAAAATACTCCCCCAGCATCAACAGACCCCTCCCTTAACAGTAGAACCCCCCCCCCCCCAACAACAATGACCCCCCCTCTAGCAATAATAGATCCCCCCCTAGCAATAAGGACCCCCAGCAACATTGCACATGTCCAGCAATAATTAACTCCCCAGCATTAATAGACCCCCTACAGCACTAATAGACAACCCAACAATAAAAGACTCCTCCAGCAATAATAGACCCCCTAGCAATAATAGACCCCCTAGCAACAATAGACCCATCCAGCGATAATGCCCCCCACCCCCCCCAATAATAGACCTCCCAGCGATAATAGACCACCCAGCAATGAAAGACCCCTCCAGCGATAATAGATCAACCAGCAACAAAAGACCCCTCCAGCAATAATAGATCAACCAGCAACAAAAGACCCCCCCAGCAATTAAAGACCCGCTGAAACAAATTACTCCCCCAGCATCAATAGACTCCTCCCTCAACAGTAAATCCCTCTCAACAACAACTGACCAATGCTCCAGAAACAATAGCCCCCCTCCACCAGTAATAATAGACCCTCACCAGCAATAATTGACCCCTGCAACAAAATATTCCCCCAACATCAATCAACCCCTTCCTCAACAGTATAACTCTATGAACAACATCGTCCCCCTCCAGCAACATTAGATCCCCCACCAGCAATAATAGGTTCCCCCAGCATCAATAGACCCCCCCCGCAACAAATTTCTCCCCCAGCATCAATAGACTCCTCCCTCAACAGTAGATCCCTCACAACAACAATGGACCCCCATCCAGCAACAATAGATCTCCCACCAGCAACAACAGACACCCCCCCCCCCCCAAGAAAAGATCTGCCCCTACAACAATAGACCTCCCAGCACCCCCTGCCATTACCTACATTCAGTGCTGGAGGTGCCAGAACTGCGTTCCCCTGTGTTCCCGCTGTAAAAAAGCCATGGCCATGCGCCACAGGTATCAAGTTTAACATGAACCATGAAGTGGGTCAAGTACATGGCCTGGAACTGAGCAAAGCTAAGAGGGCCAGCCTGACTGGGGCGAGCAGAAGAGGCGAATTTGAGGGGATGTTATATTTGAATAAAGAATACTACTTAACCGATTGGGAGATTCAGGTTTAGGGGTGGCCCCTTAGTATGAGAAGAGGAGGCCGAAACTTGTTGGGCTTCAGTTGGAGCTTTTTGCCAGCATCGGAAGGGCTTTCTCCCACCCTCCCTCTCTGGGGCATTTTGGTTTTTAGGTGCTGCTTTTTTGTTTGATCTTATGCCTTTTTTGTTTTTCATTTGTATGAATTTTGCTACATTGGTTTTTGTTTTTTACATTGTGATTGGCACTTTGGTGTCCTGGTCATTCTGTTTACGTTTCATAGCAGTGGGATGGGCCTCTGGGTCTTTGAAGGCGGTACTGTCTTAATATTTTGGAGGATTATAGGGTGGGCCCATTTTAGGTGTCCCTTCCCAATGTAGCATCATTCTAGTATAGAGTAGGCTGCCAGGTAAATTTAGTTTAGCTACTATAGTCAGTGAAGCAGGGATCCTGCTCAGTGTTTCACAGGTTGCTGTTCTGCTACTTTGCCCAGTCTTCTAGAAGCTTCTAGAAATATAGCAAATGGGAGAGCAGAACAGGCAGACTGAATATTTATGGCACTCCAGCCAATCCCTGCAAAGGTCTCCCCGGAAGGTGGAGGAAGAGCTCATAAATAGTCTGAGGCCTGAGCAGCAGGGGCAGTGTTCCTGGGTCCGGTCCTGCAGGAGGAGACCCCTGTGCAGGAGCTCTGCCCCCTGAGGCAGGAGTGTAAGGGCAGCCTTTTTACAGACAACAAATACTTGGGATGGCCCTGCATGTGTCTGAAACCATGAAGTCAGACCGAGACAGAAGTACAGTTAAATCACACTTGTTTAATAATAAAAGTAAAAAGAGCAAACGTAGTCAAAACATAGCAAAAGTTCAGTAACCGGAACAGATAGTCAGCCAAGCCAGAAGTCAGGGATCAACGTAGTGAAACAGCAAGCAGGATCTGGAGCCAGAAGAGATGACAGCAAAGCAACTCTATAAACAGGAATGCAGGAGAGCGTCTCTGTGATGTTGACCAAGGTGAAGGCAGAGCTCCTCTGGACTGGACGGCTTAAGTAGGCAGGACTGACGAGCAGGATATCATCAACAGCTGAGTAACTGTGGAGAGATGGGAGCTGGCAATTAGCTGACAGCTGAGCGGCCAGCTCGGAGAAGGAACGGCTGAGCCCAGCCCTGGCAGTATGGCACCTTCCCTGAATCAGACTTGTCTATATTCCTTACCTATGCTGGAAAACAAGGCTCATCAATGGTGGCTGCTGTAGCGATTACCAGCTGGATCCTGGAGACATGCCCCCAATCAGAAACATGTGTTGCCATGGTGTGAGGGCGTGCTGGCTGTCTTCACCATAGCAACAGATGACGCCATTTGTCCTTCGGCTATAGAGTGTCATTGGTTGTTATGGTGCTGGCGGCCGCCCAGCCCACACCATAGCAACTCATGATACTGATCCAGGGGAAAACTGGATCCCCTGCTTACTGCACTTTTGGGGGAAGCCAGGTGACACCCCAGGCTGCTGTAGAGCCCTGGTTGAGAAACACTGTTCTAGACAGCCCTGCTAGACTGTAAGAGGGGCTTTGTGGTTGGTTGGTTTTGGCGCCAAGAGCACAAGTCCCTACCCCCCGCTTCAGCACTGAAGTCCTTTCTGCTGAGGCTGAACCTTTTGCCATCTTGTGTCCTGCTCCTTGCCAGAGGCCTCCAAACAACATTCCCAGCCATAGACCTTTGTATCCCCACGGGAGGAATGTCAACACAAGAGGAAGTTTTGCTGCACTTTACTGGTAGCATTCAGGAAATCATGGCATTACAGCCACATCGCGAGAACATACATTCTGGAGTCACATTGCACAGCCAATCACATTTAGTGGATGGTCTGCAGTAGTCACAAGTGAAAGCATGTTCAAAACAAAGCTCAGTGGGAATCTTGTTTACTGTCTCTTCTCTACCTATGTTCATATGTACTCACAGGACTGTGCTTTCTGTAGTCACCTTCTTGCTAGGTACACCTCTCCTGGAGACCCTCTAGGGTAGGAGCCTCACATAGGGATCTCCAGCCTGGCCTAAAAGGCCTTTTGTAATCAGCTCTAGCCCAACCTCTATAAGAGACAGAAAGACTACAGCCAGCTCCTTCTGCATACAGGTCCACTCCACTTGGCCTCCTGTCCTGTCCAGGGCCTAAATGTGCTGGCTACATTCCCATAGGTGTGGGGTGTTTAGCTCACAAGCCCCAAGTACACTATATTGTCAAAAGTATTGGGACGCCTGCTTTTACATGAACTTTAATGGCATCCCAGTCTTAGTCCGTAGGGTTCAATATTGATTGGCCCACCCTTTGCAGCTATAACAGCTTCAATTCTTCTGGGAAGGCTGTCCACAAGGTTTAGGAGTGTGTCTATGGAATGTTTGACCATTTTTCCAGAAGAGCATTTGTGAGTCAGGCACTGATGTTGGATGAGAAGGCCTGGCTCGCAGTCTCCGGTCTAATTCATCCCCAAAGGTGTTCTCGGGTTGAGGTCAGGACTCTGTGCAGGCCAGTTAAGTTCCTCCACCCCAAACTTGCTCATCCATGTTTTTGATATATATTTGATGGTGGATGATCAGGAGCCCACTATTGATACTCCACTTGTTGGACTTGGAAACGAGGAGTGACTCACCACCCGCTCATCCATGTCTTTATGGACCTTGCTTTGTGCACTGGTGCGCAGTCATGTTGGAACAGGAAGGGGCCGTCCCCAAACTGTTCCCACAAAGTTGGGAACATGAAATTGTACAAAATGTCTTGGTATGCTGACATCTTAAAAGTTCCCTTCACTGGAACTAAGGGGCCCAACCCCTGAAGAACAACCCCACATCATAATCCCCCCTCCACCAAATGATTTGGACCAGTGCACAAAGCAAGGTCCATAAAGACATGGATGAGCAAGTTTGGGGTGGAGAAACTTGACTGGCCTGCACAGAGTCCTGACCTCAACCCGATAGAACACCTTTGGTATGAATTAGAGCGGAGACTGCGAGCCAGGCCTTCTCGTCCAACATCAGTGCCTGACCTCACAAATACGTTTCTGGAAAAAAGGTCAAACATTCCCATAGACACACTCCTAAACCTTGTGGACGGCCTTCCCAGAAGAGTTGAAGCTGTTATAGCTGTAAAGCAGGGGGTCTCAAACTGGCGGCCCTCCAGTTGTTGCGAAACTACAAGTCCCATGAGGCATTGCAAGGCTGACAGTTACAAGCATGACTCCCACAGGCAGAGGCATGATGGGACTTGTAGTTTTGCAACAGCTGGAGGGCCGCCAGTTTGAGACCCCCTGCTGTAAAGGGTGGGCCAACTCAATATTGAACCCTACGGACTAAGACTGGGATGCCATTGAGGTTCATGTGCGTGTAAGGGCAGGCGTCCCAATACTTTTGGTAATATAGTGTAGGTATACATACCTCCCAACTTTTTGAGATGGGAATGAGGGACACCTATCAGCAAAAGTATGTAGCCATAGGACACACCCCTGGCCACACCCCCTTAAGGGAGAGTTGTACAAAAAAACAAGATTGATTAAACCCACAAGTGCTTTTTTTTTACCACTACTATTCCTTTATACTGGCTTTTGGAATTTACAAATGCAGCAATTTAGAAATCAGATGAAATGTTTAGCTCTGGAAAACACATTTGATAAATAAAAAGTGCATTTTATATACAACTATATAGATCAGACCAAAATGAGGGACAAATGAGGAGGAATGAGGGGACAATCCTCCAAATCAGGGACAGTCCCTCAAAATCAGGGACAGTTGGGAGCTATGTGTATATGGGTGCTGACTCACCCCTGACATCACTGTGGGAGGGCTCTATATAAAAGGGGCCTAACACCTGGTGTCACCACCTGCTGTACCAGCCACTATTCCGGTACAGAGCCACCTAGTGGCAAAGTAATTAACTGTACCCGCCTACAAGGCCCTATAGCCAAATCCCTTTAATTTCTCCCACTACAGGTTGTGATTGGATAGTGAAAGAACATCAGATGACTGATTCATTGATACCTGCATGCTCTCCTTCAATCAGCAAGCTCCATTTGTTCGATGCATGGCACCGTAGAACGCAGTAAAGTGTGACTGGAGTACAAAGCTGCCTCTTCCTCTCCCAGATGCATTGCAGGAGGCCAAAAACAAAGACAGATTTAGATGCTATTTTAAAATGCATTCAGTATGTTGTAATGAATACGTCACTGGATAACATTGGAGTCTTCTACCTGCATACGGTTCCACTTTAAGGGACTTGTCACGATACGTTCTAAATAAATGGTATTTTTTATGCTTCGGGAATGGAATCCTTGTTGCTGAGGACAGAACCCGTCCGCGTTATTGAAAGCGAACGCCGCTTTTTTTTTTTCTCCCCCTGAATGGCCGGGTGACCTTCACATCTCGGCGTTCTCCGGCTACGCCGGACTCCGCTGTGAATCGGGAGCGGCGCTGAGCCGATGCAATGCAAGGGTGCCGCTTTTTGTAACTTTTATTCCAATCACAAATGGAAAGTATTGATTTTGGGAAAAGCAGAGGCAAGAGTGGCAGGCACCCAATTGAGGAGAAACAAAAATGAAATACCAGAATTGATTGGTTCCACTGACCAGGACGACTTCCTTACTTAGCTGGTAATATCTCACACGGCGAAGGGGTCAGAGATTAGGCTGGTAAAAAAAAAGGAGGGGCTTCTCCGTGCTATCGTGAAATATAAAATAACTCGCTTTTCTGAATGTCATCGGGGTGGGGGTTCTCCTTGATGCTAAGAGAATGTCAAATATTTTACTACTCGGAGAACAAAATGCTGTGAAATCCGGAAAAAGACTTTCAAGAGATAAGATGTGGAGCTCTGGGAGCTAATCCTTGTGTGGGGCAGCTTCAAAGCCATCTGTGCAGATTCGATACATTGCACTGGGAGCAGGATGGCGTGGGGGGGGGGGGGGGGGGGGGGGGGGGGGGGGGGTGTCTGTTGACGAATGGGGCTGTTTGTAGAATTTTAAGTTGGTTCCTTGGGAAAATTACGAATCTGCAGTGTGAGCTCAGACTTTTTCTTATGTATGAACGCTCAAGTTTAGAAGGTAGGAACCAAAGATTTGCTCGTTGACCTTGAATGCAAACCATGGATGCAACCCCACAATCAAGTGGGGTAAAAATGGGGAACAAAGGGTTGAAGGATCCTAGTCCTTGCATGCTAAATTTTTGGGCAATTTATCTTTATTGTCAAGATAAAAAAAA